>NW_018165229.1:262537-290239 GCF_001263595.1 Phalaenopsis equestris
CTGCGGCTTGCGGAGGGCTGCGACGGGAACGGGAGGACGTTGGGAGGGGAGGACGAGGGCTGCTCCGTAATAAGCCCACGCCGAACGCTGAACGCAGGATGTCGGGAGCGTCTTCAGGACCGAATCGCTCCAAGCCTATTTTACCGCTGCGTTTAGCGATCGCAGGAGCGAACGCCCAGACAAACGCAGACACGGCGTTTTGAAAACGCCGGACGCAGAGAATAAGCTGCGTTAAACAGTGCCTAAATAAGAGGTAAAATATGTACTTAGAGAATAAAAAAAAGAATATTTTTTATAAATAAAAATAGTTGATGATGAAATAATAATGTCTAGGAAAAAATAAAATATAAGAAGTTTTGTTAAAAAAATTGATTTAATGTAAACACATTGAGGACTGGGAAATATTTGAGGTGGACAGTCAGAAGTCTAAGAAAACAATTTGTGATGCTAATTCTTCTGCTTTTAGTGACATTTATAATAGATTTGAAAGTAAAAGGGTTAAAGATATATGTATAATTAACCAAATAAAGAGAAAATAAAAGTAAAGATTTAATTCAAGTAAAGTGTATTAAAGATGAAAATCAAAAAGTGTTTTTCTTAGATGAAAATATTCAACATAAGTGGGTGAGATATTTTGATAATATTTTCAATAAAATTTTTGAAATTACGATCAATCTTAGTAACCTTGATATTTTTAATAATAATAAAATTTTTTATTTTACTGTTGCACTAGTAAAAATGAAGTTGGAGGCTTAAAAAAAACTAAAGATGAAAAGTCAGTAGAACTTGATGATATCCCAATAGATCTGTGGAAGTTTGGAGATTTAAGAGTTTCTTGTCTTACAAAACTTTTAATATTATTTTAAAAACTAAAAAGATGTCTGAGGAGTGGAGGAAGAGTATTCTGGTCCCCATTTTGAAGAATAGAGGGGATGCACAAGAGTGTGCAAACTTTAGAAAAATTATGCTAATGTGTCATACATTAAAATTATGAGAGAGAGTAATTGAACATAGGTTAAGTGTGATCTAAGTATTTCTCATAATTCGTTTGGATTTACATCATGCAAGTTTACTATGGAAGCTATACAATTATTGAGAGGTTTGATGGAGAAGTATAGTGAGAGTAAGGAGGATGTACATATGAATTTTATTGATTTAGAAAAAGCATATGATTCGAAGAGATGTTCTTTTGAGAGTTTTAGAAAAGAGAAGTCTTGATATGTTTTTTGGAGCTGTTACTTGTGTTTGAACAGAAGAATGATTGGCTAAGTATTTTCCTATTTTAGTTGGATTACATCAGAGATTGCTTAAGCCCATGCTTTTTGCTTTAGTTTTGTATGGTATTATTGGACATTTACTGGAGGATGTACTTTGGTGCATACTTTTTGTTGATAATATCCTTCTTGTGGATAAGGTTAAAGAAAGAGTTCTAGAAAAACTTGAATTAACAATAAAAATTTAGAAAATCTTTTTGTTGAGGAATGCATCGAACCTATATTGTGATAGAAAGTACCACCTATACTTGAAAAGAAAAATTTTATAAGATGGTGTTGAGACCTGCAATGCTTTATGACACATAATGTTGGCTTTTAAAAAGAAGCTTAAAATCAAGTTAAATGTTACTGACATGAGAATGCTTAGGTGGATGAGTGGATTGGCACTTAGAGACAAACATGAAAAAGGAATATATCCATGAAAGGGTTGGTGTAGCTCTAGTGGCAGACAAGATTAGAAAGTCTTCTTAGATGATTTGTTCACATTAAACGCTGACCACTTGATGATCCACTTAGGAGAGTAGATGCTTTAGACTCGGCTAATATTAAAAAAGATAGAGGTAGACCTAAAAAGACTTGGGCATGTTGTAAAAAAAAGATCTTAATTTATTAGAACTAAATCAAAATATGACACTTAATAGGGCACAATAAATAAAAAGGATTCATGTAACCGATCCCACTTAGTAGGATAAAGGGTTGTTGTTTTTGCTATTTAATTTGGATGGGACTTGATTTATTTTATTTTTTAGGTATAGATTTTTTTAAGGGCAAATTCATGTACTTAATTACATTATAAAGAAGTCATCTATTAAAAAGATTTTCAATTAAAATGATGGCTCTTATATTTCTATGGGATTTCAAAGTTCGACTTTAACGAGTGTTAATTTTAGAGATACAATTGTGATAAGTTTAAATTTAAAACGATTCTTGTTGGATATCAGAGGATGCGAGATATTATGCATCACATATTGAGTGGAGCTTCAAACTATCAAACAATTAGGCCTTACGTTTTACATATAAATTAAATTTAAAATTTATGTTATTCATTTAATTTTTAACTTATCCTTCAAAATAAAATTGAGCAAAGGCCATAGATATGAGAAATTATGTCATAATAAAGAGAAATTAAATTATACTACCCTACAACTAAGGTGAGGACAACTGATACGAGTAGGAAACTCAAACTTAGTCTAAGATAGTATAATTATATTTATAGGCTTCAATTTTGCTCATGAATGAAATCAAACTCAACTCTTTTGAATTTAAAAACCTACATGGTAAAGGTAACTAACTAACCCATCTAACATTTTAAAACCTTGTGATTCAGTCAAGTGCAAATGAGATATGTAAGGTTGTTGTTTAGATTTCAGTGAATTTAGTGGGGATTACTCGACTAGGTCAAGCAACTCTAAGAAATGAGTATGCAATGTACATAACTAATGAAACACTTAAAAGTATAAATAAATAAATTATAATGCAACACTTTAAAGCATTTTATTTTTATTATGTAATTTTTAAATATATTTTATTAGTTTAAGAGATGGGTATACGAGTCAATGCATGTAATACATGTACAAACTAAGACATGAAAACACAATAGCATGTTGTTATAATTCTCTACGGAAGAGACACTCTTTTTTATAAGATCAAATGACCCCTCCCGAAAGATAAACACAAGACTTGAGGGTGAGACTCGATCAAATAAACTAAAAAATATATGACATCCATTTGGTCTGCAAAACCATTTTATTATAAGCCAACAAGTTCCCCTATTTAATATGAAAAATTAAATAGGGTTTATATTAAGCTGGGTTCTTGAAAAGTTTCTTATAAAGGCAAGCCCTTATAGTTAATTATATCTTAGATAACCGAAGTCACTTAAAAAAACTCTCGATAAAAATCAGGGAATATTATCTTCAAGAATTTCAAAGGATAGGACTTTAAAAGGAGATTAGACAAAGAGGTGTGAAAAAGGAATAGCTCAAATTTGAAACATTTATAAGATCAAATGACCCCTACATTTATAGTGGGTGAGTGTCTGAAAGCAAGGAATAGAGAAAAATATGATATGCTTGAATTTGTTCTTTATCCTAGGAGTTTACAATTGATTTCTTATGATTATTTTTCTAAGGGGCTTTACTTTGATTTTATTGAAATATTTATCAAAATTTATTTTTTGTTTGATTATGTTAGATATAAAACTTATTTAAGGAACATAACATGTTGTACAAGAACAAACAAAAAAGGTGTTCTAAGTGAGCACACAAAAGGGTAACACACACAATAGAAAGCAAATGATCAAAATAATATAAAATAATAGGCCAGTCCGATTGGTTATCATGGTCTAACAAAAAAAAAAAAGAAAAACAGAAAAAAAGAAAAATGGACATTGAGTTCTAATCTTATCTCTCTCAAAATAGATCTAAGTCAATAAAGTAGCAATCAAAACTAGAGTGTGAGGTTATTAGAGTATGTCTCTAAGTGATTTAATGTTTCAAATTTTAATTTGAATTGTGTTTAAACTAAAATCATCAGGTTATTCCAGTTTGAGTTATTAGTACATTAAAGGTATAATTTAAACTTTACTTTTTGGTTTTGTTTAAGTGAATTTAAATTCTTAAAGAGTATTAGGATTAGTAGGACCCACAATGGTCAACTCTCACCACTTCTAACTCCCTTGTCCTAATAAGGTGTATACTTCATCAAAGAGTAAAGGATCTTAAGGTGACTATCAAAGAGGTTAGAGTGTATTTTTAGCTCTTAGCAATTGAAGTTTAATTTATTTTTAATTCTAGTTTTTATAATTAATTTAAGAAAAAATTAATCTTATTAGCCTTCAAATTTATATGGGGCTACTTTATTTGTCAGAAATAAGCTCAAGAACAACCTACTAAAGTTTTGAGCTTAATTGAATTTATTACTAATATTTAATTTTTTTTACATTAATTTTTTAGAGATGATTAAATAATCCTTAAAATCGCCTTTAAATTTATATGTATAATTTTTATGATTATGGTAGTTAGAGAAGTTTCACATAAAAAATTAGACTATTTATACTTAGATATACTTGCATACATAACACTTTGTTAGCGCTAAAAAGTTGAGGAGTTGCCCGTTCAAAGCTATCGGTCGCCGGAATCGTAATCTCGTCGCCCGCTTTGGAAAGACATTTAATTTATATATATATATATATATATGAAATCAAACTGATGTCATATCTTTCATAATTCAAATGAAAGAGCACTACATCTCAAGCTATGTAGCTATCCCGAAAGATAAACACAAGACTTGAGGGTGAGACTCGATCAAATAAACTAAAAAATATATGACATCCATTTGGTCTGCAAAACCATTTTATTATAAGCCAACAAGTTCCCCTATTTAATATGAAAAATTAAATAGGGTTTATATTAAGCTGGGTTCTTGAAAAGTTTCTTATAAAGGCAAGCCCTTATAGTTAATTATATCTTAGATAACCGAAGTCACTTAAAAAAACTCTCGATAAAAATCAGGGAATATTATCTTCAAGAATTTCAAAGGATAGGACTTTAAAAGGAGATTAGACAAAGAGGTGTGAAAAAGGAATAGCTCAAATTTGAAACATTTATTTTTGGAATCCAAAGGAAGAAGAACTAAGAAATGTCACAAATCCTGAGGAGAACCTCGATGACTTCTTAAACTATCTTACATGTTTGGCTTCAATTTAGAGGAGAAATATTTAAGTGTTTCATCCTGCCAATTTTATTAATTAGGGTTTCATTTGTGTGAAACAATCACACAAATAGCCTAGAAGATGTGAGGATTTTGGTTGTGACAAATGACAATCTCAGAATCCTAAAACGAGTTAGGGCTTATATTATATAGCAGGACTATACAAAGGCCTAAAGAAAAGTTGAGAATTTAAGTCACATAAGCAAACAACATCGAAGTCCTATGAATTATTTAGTTCTAAGGACTGGTTTAACTGATGTATACATGTTTTGCTATTGAAGATGGTCGTGCTGCCCACAATGCTAGCTCCAAACTCCTTGTCGTAGCGTGTTTAAGTTTTCTAATGTGTCAAGTCTTGATGTCAAATCAAATATTTCCTATGGTTATGGTTATTTAAATATTATGGGGGATGTTAAAGTTGATTTGAGCGACACTGGTTAGGATCCTACGGCTCCCTCATTCCGACACCACTATTTTCTTTCGGATTCACTTAGTCTAAATGAATTTACTAAACTTAATTCAATGAGTTCCATACTTTCATTTAGATCATGGGAAATCTCATTAGCAACCATAGGTTACTTCCTCAGAGGGATTCCCGATCATCCAATATAAAAGTTTTTATTTAGTTGCAATTTTTTGTTTTATTTTTTTTGTGATTAAATTTTGAGTTGTCTCATATTTTAAAAGTTATGGCGGTGAATTTTATCTTGTTTGATTTTAGTTTGAGTTTCAGTTTGAATTTTGTGGTTATCCTAAAATTTTCAATTTTGACATACAAGGTGACATTATTATTTAACATGCAAGTTTAGAAGCACGAAAAGTACAGTAAAGAAAGTGCAAGAAAAGAAGGTACTGTAAACTATAAAAGAGTGTATGTCGAGTCTTGTTCCTCCACCTAAAACTTTAGAATCTTTTGCAGTAAACATTTATAATTTGCAAGCAAGTAAAGCCTATAAATAGGTTCATTATAGGCCTACCAAATTCTATGTCATAACTTGGTGGGTCCTATTCATTTAAATGTATAGATGATTTCTCAAGCAAGGCATAATGAGTTTAGTCATGCTTCAAGATATCCAAAAAGAGTATGAGAAAGGTCCAGGGACCGGGCCCCGGACATCTCACAATCCCTTGAAAAGTCCCGAGTTTGTTCAAACTCATTATGTTGTTTAAAAACTCATTTTTATCATACCCTTATGCTCAATGAACTGATGTTCTAGCCAACCCTAAGGATGGGGTAATTAATCACCTGATGTTTTATTTATAAATTACATAGGTAAAGACCTTTAGGGGCAATTTGACCTAATTAAGAAACTTAACACTTTGATTTTAAAGATGGGCTAGTAGTGTTTTCTTAAAAGTTTTTAAATTAATTATAGACTATTTTCTAAACCTCATGAAACAAAAATTTGATTAAGTCTGACTCACTACTAAGCCCTTAAAAGCTTAATGGGTAGATTTGTAATTTTAAGAAAAGGATTTTAAATGTTTTTGTTCTAAATCATTATCATGAATCATACACCATCAATTGGGGTTTAAAATCAGTGAGTTATGATCTTCCAAAATCAAACCTTTCACCTAAATATCTTTCTTATTTAAATATTCTTCCAAATTTCATTAATTTTAAGAAATTTCAAATTTATCATTTATAAGGCTAAAATGAGATTGGTTACTACCACTTATCCCTTTCATATTTCAATCATCAAAACATATCAATTAAGATTATTTGTTTCCAATTTAGCCCTTTGGTTAAGCCTAAATATTAGTTAAGCATTAAATTCTAAAATTACCTTTTTTTGCCCTTAAGGCCATAACACCCTATAATTCATTAAATTGAACTCAAATGACTTGAAGATTCTATGTTACCCTACTCATGGGTTAATTAAAACATTAGAGGAGAAAATGTGATTTTTCTGAATTTATTTAATTTTATAATTATTTTTAATGCAAAAATAGGGATTTTCAATGAAAATTTAATAACTCAATAAAAAAAAAAACCTCTATCCTTAAGAAAATTACTGGACGTTTACCTAGGTTAGAGGACCACTTGGACCAATTTTCATTATTTTTTGAAATTTAATGTAATTAATACAATTATTTGTTTATTTTAAGCATTAATTAAATATAAAATATCATTTAAGTAGAAAATTAAGTTTTATATTTTTATTAAATCTCTCTGAGTCCAGGGAACCCAAAGAAACAAATATCATATTTTTGTGATTTATATTTTAATTATTAGAATTATTTTAGTAGAAAATTAAAGAAAATTCATTTTAAGCCTTTAAAAATTAATATCTTGACTTAGAAAATTAGGAAAATTATTCTAATTAGTTTCAAGTGATCAGGAAGCCAAATGTGACATTTTTGTATGTTTTTACAATTTTACAATTTTAATGATTTTTAATTAATTTTTAATTATTTAAATGCTCAAAAATAGCTAAAAAATGAAGTATTTATTTTAATTCTAATTTTATTTTTCTTAAATTCCTCTGGTCATAAGGAGCTCCCAAAATCAATTTGGTGATTTTTTTAGTTGTATTTAATTATTATAATTATTTTAATGCCAATAATGTAATTTAACTTAATTAATTCATTTGAATAGTCAAATTAACTCCAATTGACTTAAAATTTTTATGGGGAGCTCCTCTATCATTAAAGAAAAGTGGAGGATGATTTTTATGTCATTTACATTTATAATTATTCCTAATTAATTTTATTTCATTTTTAGGGGTTTGTGATAGTTAGGGTTATTTTTAATCAAGTTTATATTTTTCTAAGGGCCCTTTGACCACAATAAACCTACCAGAATAAGTTTTGTTTTTTTATGATGAGTATTTGAATTTTTATACTTATTTTACCAAAATAGGCATGCTATACTTAAAAAATAGAGATCTCTGTCTAGAGATCCCCCCATACCTTGGAAAAATCAGGGAAGATCCCTCATGATAGAGAGAATCAAATCCCCAAAAGTCATGTCATGGTGAAATTTCTATACAAATGGATAATCCAAATAAGGAAAACACCATTTAATTAATTAAAAATCATACATGCATAAAAAAAATATGAAATCATTCCCACGTTATTTTCCTCTGTTTACTGAGCAAGAGAGTATTTTTATTTTATTTTTTTGTGATTTTTCTACACAAAGATATGCATTTTTGAAGTTCTGGCTATTAAATAAATAAAATAAAGCCCTATTTATCTACTTAAGTGATGCGACACCGCGTCAACCTAGAAAGATCCTAAAAGCGCACACAACACACTCCCATTCGACACCGCCACCTGAGTCAGCTACCACGCGTCTCCGCTGTATCGTCCCATCTTCTCGTCCGACGTAATCTGGAGTATCTATCCATTGCATGCGCGATCTGACGGATGTGGGTCATCGTCCCCAAATACCTAGCCCGAGAACTGTCCACACTCAAACCTTAATATCTCTATCGATACTCAACCAATTTAAGTGTGGTTTGTTCCTATAGACTCGTATTGACTATGAGAACATATCCATATGGTTGATCAAGTCTTAAATTAATTCTATAAGCATGAAGAATCAAATGAAGCTCGATTTAGGGTTAGTGTTCAATACATTTGCCCAAGAGGTGTGGCCTCGATTGGGTGCTTCCAAAAGCTTTCCTTGAGTCCAAAGAGCTCCTAGATGAAGCCTCAAGCTGTGGTGAAATGCCTAGGTATGATTTCGACCAAGACCGATTTTGGGTGTTGATCAAAGTCCACCTTAGGGTGGTCTGGTGATGGGGCTTCTATGGGGGATCTTCTTCTCTCACTCAAGGGATGGTGTGGGTGCAATTAATTTAGATTTAGTGGAGTCTATAGGGATGTCTTGTTTTGGGCTTGATTTTGAGCTCCAAAATTGAGCTCAAGCAGTGAGTTTGAGGGCTTGAGGATGGTTGGGATAAACTTCAGAGGTCTTGAAGGAGCTCTGGGAGCAAATTGGCAGAGTCACCCCAAGGAATTTCAAGCTCTTCCCCCTTGGCCGCGGAGGGTGAGTTTAAATAGAGGGGGGAGGAGAGGCCATCATGAGCAATTGGTGGGTGAAAAAGCTTGCTTAGGTGGAGTGAAGAAGAGTGCAAGTGTCCAATTGGAATGAGGTAGCTTGGATGGGTTCAATTTTGAGTTTTAGTCTAGGCGGAGCCTTTGGACATGGATTTTCCGGCAGCCAAGTAGCTGGCCGGCCAGGGAGGGGTCGTCATCTGACTCAGGGAGGTCAAGGCTTGATTTTGGTGAAGTCAATTGGGGTTGGCCATGTGTAAAGGCATTGAATTGAAATGGAATGGGGGAAGAGCTATTTTGGGTCAAGTCATGGTTTGGGGTTGGGTTCACTCACCAAGGAGGGTTTAGGGTTTGGATGCTGAGGGAAATCAGATGATTCACCTTAACCAACATGGTGAGGTCCTTATCCAAGTGATTTTCCATAAGCATGAGATTTGGGTGTTTCATGAAGTGGGTTAAAAATGATCTTAAGGGTATTTTAAAGTGGTTTGTCCCCTTGCCATTAATAGCATGTTGATGTGGCATGGCTCTCATGACTCACCTATGGCTTGGGAGTGGCTTCATGGCTTATCCTTGGCTTGGTCAATTTGCATGAGAAAGGATTTCAAATTTATTTGGTATTTTTGGTGAATTTTGTCATGATTTTTGATTTGGAATGATTTTATTATGGATTTAGAACTTAGGGAATGATTTAGATTAAAGGAATGGTAGGGAGGAAAATCATCATATGGGCTTTTAATTAAAATTGAGCTTTTTGAATGACTTAAGGACTTGGGTTTTTAAAATTGAGATTGAATTTAGGTTAAAATTTGGGCTAATTGAATGTTGAATCTGGTATAGGAAGATGTCATGAAGTGTTTGGAAAGGATTTCAAGTGCCTTGAATTGAATTAGAAGGCCAATTTGGTGGATTTAGACATATGGTCAAAATTGGGGCTTTTTGATTTGGGTGAAATTGAGCTTACAATTGGGTCAAATTGGGCTTAAATTTTGTTTAAATTGGGATTGGGGGTACTAAATTTAGATTTAAAATTGAAATCGGGCAAGATTGGGGTCAATTGGGCCAAGATTGGGGCTTTTAGGGCAATTTAGGGCTTTTGGTCAAATTGGGTCAATGTGATTGTTAAAAATTGAAATTGGGAATATTTGGGATGATTTTGGAATTTTTGGGAATTTTTGGGTTATGAGGGGCATTTTGTTAATTTTTGGCAATTTTGGGGATATATTGGAAATTTGGTGATTTTGGTGAATTTTGGTCAATTTAGGTAGTGGTGATTGATTTAAGATTATTTTTGGACAAATTTGGATAATTTTGGGATTTTTGGCAAAAATTAGGGTTGTAGGGGTATTTTGGTAATTTGGTGATTTTGGGCTAGAACGGACAAGTAAGTCATGAAACCATGCCAAACCAATACAAGCCATATAAGAACTCATTTTGGATGTTCAATATGCTGATCATAACCCTCTTAGCCAAGGATTAGGGGTTTGGGTCCATCCATATGAGCTTTTCAAAAGGAGTCGAGAGACCAAATTAAAGGGGTCCTAGAGTTTGGGGTATGTGAGAAGGTGTGTGCAGGCAAGCCTAACCATAAACCAAACCACCCAGGGTTAGTCTTAAGGCTTGACATGGAGACTCTCTTTGAGCTTCTCTATACTGACCCTACCTACTAAGTAGTAGAGGTCAGGATCAACATGTGAAACTTCAAGTTGAGCACAAAGGAGTTTAGAATTTCTAATGGTGAGGGTTCCTTTTCTAGCCCTCTAGGAATAGTCAACAGGAAAGTTCTATTGCTAGACCCTAGGCTTAAAGAGAAAAAAACTAGACCTCAACCAAAAATGAGGTCAACACACTTTTTACAAAATTAGCACCCAGGTGAGCTTTTTGAAATATTCAACCAATGCATTTATTCATGCCATCACACCATTGGACTTTTGATCAAAAATGAAATATATGATTTGAAATTTTCTTTGAATTTTGATCATTGAGAGAGAATTTGACATATGGTTTAAACTGGGTTCTTGTTTTGTAAATAAAAATGAATTGAATGTTATTTTTGTAATTTTTTGATAAACTAATTGTTTATTTTAATAATTTCATGAAATTTAAATTCTAGGTGGGATTAAAATCTTCAAGTAGTGGTGTCAACTTCATAAATTCTACATATAAAAAATATCGGAATCAGTATCGCTGGTGATTGGCAATTTTTTCATGAGTCGTCTCGAATGATGGATCCTCTGGCCTAATTATCAGTGCGCTAAACTGACCAGTGCTTTCAGACCCATGGAAAAATACCGGCTGATTGTCTCATATGAATGTTGGAAATGCTCCATCGCTCCTCTCATTGATTCATTATGCCATAGAGTGTAAAGTGTTATTACTAACACATCCCTTTTAGTCATTCTGGAGGAACCGTAGAGCCCATGGTTGTTATGATGTTCGTGGAGGAGATCCAAAGAATGGGTATTAAATGTCGAATTTATTATTGAACCTTATAGGTTGTCCTTATAGGATGTCCTTCTAGCATCTCACTGACTCATTTATCACCAATGAAGGATGATGTCATGCATGGAGTTCGATCCACGATAGAGTGCTAGTTTTCGTACAAGATTATCATAATCACTGCAACAATTCTCCTTCGGTGAAGTCACAACCAATCCATTCTGCAAAAGATTTTTCTTAAGAGAAAATATAGAAAACTGAATAGTAACTGCCCCATATCAGAAATAACTATATGGCGACATTTTTTTATTTGCAAAGGAATGAAAAAGGATTTGAATAAAAAATAGCAAAAAAATGAGCCAACAAACAGTGACATCACAAAATCATTTTTCCATAGATGAACATAAGTATTGGACACGAAACTCGGGGCATAGATTCATATCTGCCTGTGGGTTGGGTCCTCAAGTAACTAAAATAAGTTTATATAGAATGTCGTATCAATCTAAACTTCAGCATGCGTATCTAAACCTCCAAGAAAGTGATCTATGGTGGTGTCTGTTGAAGAACCAGACTGAGCTTCCCATACTTCTTTTAGCTTATCTATTGTGCTTTTGATGAAAGCGTCTTTTTCTTTTTCTCTACTTTGGTCGCTTTGACTGACATGTGGACTTAATGTCCCTAAATTTTATGCTCGGTCCTTCACCTGGCCCAGTAACCTCCTCGGTTGCCAAGTCATTTGGTGTGCCTGCAAATCCCTGCTCACTTTAGGTAGAACGAATGCAGGCCCGCCACGACAATCCCTCTAAACATTAGGTTCAACTTATCTCCCGGGTCTAACTCAATGCCACTCACCTTGATTTTTTTATGGATAGGACTGCCTGCAATGTTCGGGGAAGCATATTAGTTAAAATGGAATAACATTCATGACAAAAAAAAATACAAGCATTTATAGGTATATGTATTGCCTGTAACTTCTCATTCCACCATTCATCTGAAACATCAATGATCCATTCGATAGAATCCCAACCTAATTCTGTGAATCCCTATTTAAATTCCTTCCACAACTTCCAATTCTTTTTTAACTGATCTCACTTGTTCTTGAATTTTAGTCTGTCATACTCCCTTCGTGTCAATTCTTTGAACCTTTTCACAATATTATGCCACCCATTCTTGTTAAAGTACGTTGTTGGCATATTTCCAAGGTCAATCTTCTTAATGCATAGTTTGCAAAATATGTATGTGGCTTCCTTATTACACATTGCTAATGAAGCTACTTCTTCGGTATTGGCCATTTTCGAACTAATAAACGAAATAGATCAAGAAAGATACTCATATTGACAACAGAACGAAGAACATGATAAAAAAATGAAGTGCCAAGAGAAACAAACTCCTAAAATTAAAAAAAAAATCAAACTGAAACATTAAAAAAAATTTCAAAGAAACACAAGAAACCACCATCACCAAAAAGTACAGAGAGACCCACACACCTAAGTCAAACCACCATCACCAACACCCAACCATTAGCACCAAAACCCAACAGTAGAGAGAGACACACACAACCAAGTCCAACTACCAGCACCAACACCCAACCACTAGCACCAACACTAATTAGTGGAGAGAGCAACGCTAAACCAAGTCAAACCACTATTATCAACACCCAACCAACATCAACTACACTAATCAGTAGAGAGAGAGAGCCAACCACCAACCACCGACACCAACACTAGTCAGTAGAGAGAGAGACAGACTTACCTAAGTCAAACCATCATCACCAACCCCTAACCATCCGCATCAAACCTTCACTGGCTCACCAACGAACCACACATTCACCAGCACTAAAACCCCACAACACTTGCACCAACCTCAACATCATAATAAGTGTCATAAGTCCAACCACCATAACAAAATAAAGTAGCAATTCAAACAGATCAACAAAAAAACAAATCTTCTTTGGTTGATATGTGAACCACATAGCCAAAAAAGTCACGAAAAATTGGCTGATATGCGAATCAGAGAGCCAAAAAACCACACAATCACTAACTACCCCTCACCTCTTTTGCTTCCTTCACATATAGCAATTGAAATAGATCTGAACTCAATGCTAAATCATTCCAAGATAATTAACCGATCTTGCCATAAGCATCCATCAGAGAACAAAGCATGGTTGCATGGCTTATCGAGGCCAGCAAACACATAAAACATAGGTTATGCCAAACTCATTCAAAATGCCAAAAAATCACAAATCAAGGAATAAGCTGCTCCATACAATCATAACAATGCAGAACAAAGAATGAATAATTGCATAAACACAAGTACAAACCAACAAATTCCAAAAACATAGAGCTAAAAGAACCATTACGAAAGCTATTCCGTCGACGGTTAAACGGATGATATACTTACAGATCTGTTACGAGAGATCGGGGGGAGGAGTAAAGAAGAGGTAACAGAAGCATGATAGGACATATGAGAGGGGATGGAGCTTGAAGAAGCACGACAGGTCAAGGGAGAGGAGAAGCCTGACATGACATATGAGATCTACCCTGCAACACGCGTTTATTCAATAACCGAAAATCGAATAACCTGTAATCATGGATCCGAAGAAGAAGCCCCGACATGGTTGCCAAACAAGACGCGGCGTTTTCAAAATGCCAATGCCCCCAATAAACTAAAAAAATTATTGCATACCACTATATGCAGCACCGTTCATCAAATTTTTTAATTGGGCCATCTTTATTCACCTTTACTGTGAACGATGGAGATTGGTCCGTATGCAATAATTTTTCAATAAACTGCCCGCTGCGTTGCGGCTCAAATTCCCTCTCATTCGTCACTGGTGCGCGCTCATCTTCTGATCCGTGTTTTTGTGAACAACTATGAAGGAGCAAAGTGGTGGGGATTTGTTGGAGCGTCTGGGATCGGATCTCTCCGCCGCTATTCTCCTGTGCTTAGATGATCCCGCCGATCTCGTCCGCTTGGCCTCTCTCTCTAAATCATGGCGCATATTTGGTTTAACCTAAATCCTCTTCTTTTATCTTGTTCATCGATCGTCATTCTTGGATTTCGGTTTTTTTCTTTTTGAAGTTCATCGTCCTTTCAGTGAATTTAGTGTCGGAACACCGCAAATTTAATAATTTAAACGAAGTTTCAATTTGCTTTCATTTTTTATTCCTTTTTAATGCATGACCGGTTCTAAAAGTCCTTTTTTTTTTTTGTAATTGAGTGAGTGGTCTTTTAACCATCCTTTATATTTACTCTTTGATAGCAACTCCGCCCCTAGTATCTTTTTGAAATTTATCTTTACATCACAAATGAAGCGTTATAAATATATGTCACTGTACATCTTATTTGATGGAATGAATTAATGTTTATGTCATTTCTATAGTCTCCCCTTATGAATCTGCCTTTTCCTGTTTCATTGTCTCGCCACGGTATCAGAGCTGATGTGTCAAGAGGCTTAACTATTCCCCTTCATTCATTTTGCTCTTCTTTCTCATTTTCACTTCTTCATGATATCTCTCCACATAATACCTCTCCACACCCCATTCTATATCTTTGCCATTATTAATTACTATGACCAACTGTATCACGTCTACATCAAATGAAGAATGTTCATAATCTCATGGCCAGAAGATCACAAATCATCAAACTATTCCATACAAACAAATTTGAGTGATACTTAGATTGAACTATTCCACCTCAACCCAAACATTTCATAGTACCTATTGACATCATTATCCTTAATCCCAGCTTTAAATCCTAGAGCCGTATAAACCAAAATCTAGTCGCATCACTTCTCTCTACCATCACAACACCTCTTTTTCCTTCTTTATCCTGTACTCATGCACCTAGATCTAGACTACTATTAATCAATGCCTACAATATACCAATCATTTCAAATTCATTCAACTAAAAAATTAATAACGTCTCCAATAAGCATCAATCAATGAAATAATACCTCTATTGCATAAAAGCGACAGTTGATGTTATTGTCTTTGCTTCTTCTCCACTTGACACAAAGCATGTCATATTATACACTAAATGACCGGCCACCATTATATTTGGCATTTAAAACTTTTATATGAATCAATCTACAACCCGTAAGCATTGACGACCTGTATTCCCTCCACTGCAGTGTGGAGACGAACGTAATCACTAAAGTAGCCAAGGAATCTCTACCCTCACAACCAACCGACATTGGAACCTAATCTATTCCTATTCAAGCACTCAATAATAAAAATCTAGTATGGTTCACCCGCAATAGTGAGAATTTCTCATACAAACACTACTCTCCTAAAGGTTGACTCTCACCTCACTTACAAGTAGAATACCAAATTTGTGGTAAATGGGGACACTCAACTATAAGTTGTTGGCATCGCACCAACTTACAATTCAACAAAAATTATCCGCTTTGTTTGTTGTTCTAGCTCTGCAAAATAATGAAATTATTTTTAGACTCTAAAGCCGCATCTCATCTAAATTTGAGCTCCACTTAGCTAAACAATCCCTACCCATATCAAGCCACAAAACAGTTACACTCCAAAATGGAGACACTTTACTGTTTTTTGAAACTAAATGAGACATTTTGCCCACCCCTCACCATAGGATCCTCCTCTCCTATTGACATCATATGCCTCATTTATCTTATAACCTTCTCTCTGTTAATAGGCTAGCATCTAACAACACATGCATGATTTCATTCAACTCTTATGGATATGAAATAAAGGGTTAGAAGACAAATAAACACTCATCAAAGAACCCTGTTGTAATGGATTCTACTTCATCTTGTTTCGATCCTCATTAGCCTTCACTTTATGCAAATCAACACTCCTTGCCAATATTGTTACCATCGATCTTTGACATCGTAGGTTTGGACAGACTTATCCAACCATGTTATCTATTTTGAAAAATCCAATGCAAATATATGTATTTCTTCTTCTTTACCCCACTGTAGTCCTTATGAACTAGCTAAAAGTAATCCCTATATTCATCGCATATTACTACATCTCTTTCTCTCATTCACTCAGATGTATAGGGCCCTTCCCCGGTGATTTCTCCTCATGGATATAAATACTAATATTATCTTTATCAATATTTATTCTCATTACACATGGTTCTACCCAATGAAAACTAAAGATGAAATACTATCTATATTTATTATGTTTAAAACTATGGCAAAGCGTCAAGTCTCAACCCCAATAAAACTCTTCAATTAGATGGTGGTGGTGAATACAACCATAAACAACTCTTATCACTCTTCAATAATTTTTTTTTTATTTTACATGAATGCATCTGCCCTCTTACAGCTGAACAAAATGGTGTTGCTAAAAGTGCATGCTATCATTTAATTAAAACATGTGCTCTCATTATCACTACCAATCTCCCCTCCAAATATGGGTTGATGAACTTCTAATATCCGCTTATCATATTAAACCGCTCCCTTCTCCTATAACAAAAAATATTTCACCATATCAATGCCTATACAAACATTCACCAAGCTAATCACACCTAATGACATTTGGTTGTCAATGCTACCCTTAGCCCAAACCATACTCCTTAAATAAACTTGCTTTGTGCTCATTTCCATGTAATTTTATTGGTTATATCATTAACCTTAAAGGTTATCGCCGCTTCTGTCCAATACTTAATAAAACACTTATCTCTCGTCATGTCACTTTAAATGAAGGATTATTTCACGGCCATTAAACTACAAATTCTTCTCTACAGCAGCCATTACTGCTTGACCTACCTACTATCCTTGTATCCATCACACATCAACTACACTCATAGCCAACACACCTCCAATTATTTTAACTTCTTCCTCAACATTTCAACCACCACTTCAAACTCTCGCAGTCACTAATAACCCACCTCTTCTTCACCCCTTATCTCCGCCTTCATTCAATAACTTCACGAACATTCACACCACACAAATTTCTAAACTCGTCCACATTGGACACCCAAGGCTTACCTGAGCAAAAATAAGTCATCTCAAACCTAAGAATATATTTAACATATCTCATTCATTCTCTTCAACACCTTATCCTACCAATTATAAAATTGTCGTTGAAGATTTTTATTTGGGCAAAACCGAAATGCTAGCAATTTTCATACTTCTCACGATAGCATTTTATCACAACTGGTATGTAATTCAACTTTGCAACTACAATGCATTATTCATGGAGAGCTCCCCAAAGTAGTATATATGCAACAACCACATGGATTTCATGATCTCCACTACTCTATTCATGATTGAAAAAGAACTCTATTGCCTCAACAAGCACCACGACAATGGTTTAACACATTTTCCAAATCTTCAAGCTCACAATTTTATCACCGGTTTTGCTAACCCCTTTCTTATGCTTTATCGCAACAACAAAATCCAAATTTATATCATCATCTATGTGGTAGACATCTTTTTCATCAGCAATTAACCCACAATCATCTCAGAATTATTATAATAACCCATTACATATTCAAGATGCTTAATCTGAGACCAATTTCTTTATATACAAGCCACAACAACTTATGGCCTACTTATCACTTGTGCCAACCTTCAACTTCTAGCTTAATTTGAATCTGACAGGGCAAGAGATACTGCCAACAAGAAGTCTACCATCGGCTAATGTGCTTACCATGATGAATTACCCTTCTCTTGGGCCATCAAGAAATAATCTACAATGTTCGATCCTCAGTCAAGACAGAATATCGAGCCTCTGCCACCTCTGCCACCGATATCATCTAGCCACAGTACTTACTCCGTGAGTTTGTCCCTGGTATCAATGTCGACTACCTTATTTTGTGACAACATATCGGCTATAGCACAAGCTAATAATCTAATAATCCATGCAAGAACTAATCTCATTGAGGTCAACTATCACTGTATTCCTAGTTGTATCAATGCTAAGGAAATCTCAGGAGAACATATTACGCTGCAAATTCAAATTACAAATATTTTCACTGAGAATCTCTCACTATTTAGCAAATTTTAGAAAATTAGACCGATCGACCCAATTGGTTAAAACGCGAATCGGGAGTTGTTCTGGTCTGAAACACATAGAAGAGGTTTGTGTTGTCAAACTGCCAACCAACAAACTAGCAAGCCGATTCCCTCTTTTGAAAATCGTGCTTCTCAACTTGAAGCACGGAGGGAGAGAAGATGGCGAACGCGACGACATCAAAGAGGAGGTGGACGACGTCGGTTAGAATGGCGAGATTGCTTACATCAGAAGCTTTTTCATGGCTGCTAATCTTTCTTTAGCGTCCTTTGTGTTGTTTTTGATGTCGGAGAAATCACAGGCTACACGATTGAAAACCTTGTTTCGACGATGGCTGAGGCTCCCGGAGTCACGTTGACGTTGACTTCGATGACTAGGGAGCTTGGTGTTGCATGCTCTCCATCACGGGCCACTATCTCACTTTGCAACCGTGTCCTAGCTTTCCAATCCTCCCATCCTAACAACAGATGTAACATAAAATTTGAATCAGAAGCAAAACCAACCGTTTGATCCTACTCATAACATTAATTTATAATCACATAAAGCCCCAAAAATCTAGTTGTAAAATGGCTTAATGGCTTAGATTTCTTCTATAATGCAATGATATTTTTCGGAAAAGCTAAACGTAAAATTTCATGACAGTTTGCACTTCTTCATTATTATAAACTAATTATTTTTTATTTTAGTTTCAAAGGATTAGTTTTTTAGAAGAATGAACTTCAACATTTCAATGGATCATCTAATGATGACTTCAAAAATATGTTAGTAGTTTGAAGTTTAAAATTTTAAAATTGAATATAGTATTTGTGATTGTATTTTATTATCTTTTTTATATATTATTATTACATCATTATTGCATCATTTAGATAATATTTAATTAATTTTAATATTTATTACATCATCTGGTTCAACTCCGGTCAGGATAATAAACTTTGAACCTTTCTTTCTTACAGTTTGATATCCGGATCGGTTTTCACAGCCTTCATATTTAGGTATCATCTTCTATGAGACAAGTTGATGCTCCAACCCTCAACTTGAGCGGCATTAATAACGGACAAATTTGCTCATCTACTATTTTGCTGGCATGCCCTTAGCCACTCCCACTGTCACCGTATCACACCCACTCATCTCCAACAATCAGGATAATCTAAACCCTTCATTTATAACTAACACTGCTTATGTAATCGCTATACAAAGAAAACATTATAGAAACTTCTCATTGTATATCAAACTTGATGGAATTAATTAATATTCACCTCATCTCTGTCGTTTCCCCTTTACAGCTGCCTTTTCCTGTTTAATTGCTTTGTCAGATCTAAACATTCATACTTGATAGATTCAAGGAAGAACAGAAAAGGTCAATCAATTTAATGGTCAATTAAACCATCATTAAATTAAATTATCATAAAAAATTGTTTCTGCATCACAATCAGCATTCTTTTGAGTTATTCGATATGTTGAGTGTAATAATACGTGTCTTCTTCTCCTCTCCTCTTTATCTCACTTTCCATTTCTTTTCTTACTTCTCTGCTGACTTCTAAATCAATTCTAGTTGCATATTTCGATGATTGTAGATAATTAAAAAAATTACAACATTACTATTGAAAAAAGCTGTCAAAATGAATTGGATGTTGGTGGCTTTGATAGGTTTATGACCGCACACACTGCCAAATACACGCAATTGTTCTTTCTACACCACCATAGTAATAGAATACAGGAGACCTTTATTTATAGATTTACCAAACTTGCAGAACAACTGAAGCAACTTGTTAAAATAAAGAGAAAAAGAAGATAATTCTAACTTCTAAATCCTACATGAAATATACCATTATCTAAGAAGAATAAAAAAGTGGGTATGAAGGAATTGTTAGGTTGTCTCCATTTGTTGGTGGAGATAATTAAATAATGATTTCGGACTGCATAGAAGTTATGTTAAGAATGACCCGGATATATCAAAGTTGAAGTTGCATGCTAAACCTCTATTCAAAACCCTCATTTACTGCAGCCTGGAACTGTAAGACACTAGTTAGTACTTTGAAGGAGAAGATCAAAATAAACTTACATTTGTTTTGCAGTGATTTCAAATGGCTTTTGCAAAAGGCTATGCTTAAGAACGAATCCAGAGATATCATGTTTTGTACGTGCTATTGAAGTAGGAGGTTTGTCAACTACTGCTGTGAAAAAAGTTGGTTCTAATTGCTCTGGTCAGTGGCATACTATGGAAAGCGAGCACAGAATTTTTGCTTATTTTGGTTACCGCAGTGTTTCATCCAGGTTTTTTACAGAAACTGGCGTGGAATCAATTTCTGCTTCCAACACTAATGCTATGTTGCCAGGTTATTTAGGTCCAAACATGTTCTCTTCTTTCTGGTCCAACAAGAGGAAGTCTACACTAACTTTCAGGTTAAGTTGCAAGCTTTGTGTTATTCATGAGATAAAAATACAACTACCGCAAGGTGAGTTTCATGCATTATGTTTATTTACATCTCTTAGTATGTTTTGCTTTCTTGCATTTGATTGTATTTTATTTATCAGCAGAGTTCTATTGCCGTGCATCCAAATGTCGCTTTAGACTCGGACATATGAGGAATGAGAATGCAACCCCTGAAGAATTGTTGGCAGAGGACTTCATTTGGACTTACGTTTCTCCAGAATTTTCAATGGTAGAGGTAAATATAATTACATTAAACCACTTTATTTTAATGCAATCCTTAGGGCTGTCATGTTTGTTCTTACATTTTGTGAGAAGCTACTATCGAAGGATTCAAAAAGCAATTACCTGGTTTATTAAATGGCTTCTATTTTAGCCTTCTAGTAGTTATTATTTTTTTGGACTTTTTAATTTAGAGAGGGTTTACTAATCTCGTGGATGAATTGGATGGAGATACCCTGCCTTTTATGTGTAACAATTAGAGGTGCTATTATGGAGTTCTAACAATCATTAGGGGTCTTCACTTTATTCTTCACAGTCTTATACACCATTTGCCTTACTGACTTTTTCGGGCTGGCTTTTTGAATTGTTCTTGATAAATTCTAAAACTTAACAAAGTTAAGATTTTTCTAAGATTATAGCAAAATAAAAAAGAAAAATTTACATACATAGCACACAATTCTTATCTATTTGCATTTCTAACATCTAGACATTGATATTTACATTTGTAACTCTATGGTGGTATAAAATTATGCACAAAAATATGATTTTCACTTTTAAAAAGTTAATTATTGTTGCAAATAGGTGTGGGGAGGAATAATTACTTAACTTCGTTATTCACGTGGAAGGTGCATATATATATATATAGGGAAACCAATCTCTTCTAATTTACAAACACTTCAAATATATCTAATCTAAATTTTGAAAGGAAGTAATTGTGAAATAAAAAAAAATAAGAACATAAATTAGAGGAGAATAAAACTAATAAAGGAGTTTCCAAAGTTTTCTATCAATTCAATCTCCCATGATTGGTAGGGGCCCACCCAGGGAAGCAGTCAGTTACTTCCTAATTTTCCTCACTTCCCTTTAAGCTAGGTCTTAGATATTGTAGAGATCGAGCTTGGTATTTAAATCTGAGAAGGAACTCAAAGGAAGAGCTTTGGTGAAGACATCAACAACTTGTTAGCGTGTCGGTATATAGCTTAGCTGTATAATTCGATCATTAATTTTTTTTATAAACGAAGTTTCTATCAACTTCAATATGTTTCCTGTCATGATACACAAGATTCTTGACAAAATTGATAGTTGCTTTATTGTCACAAAACGTATGTATAGGCCTATTGGAGGTAAACCCTAATTCCCTAATAATCTTTGATTTCAAATCCTTTCATAGATTCCTAAGGCGAGTGCCCTATACTCTGATTCCGCACTGCTTCTAGAAACAAAAACTTGGTTTTTTAATTCTCTATGTAAGGAGATTTTCCCATTTATAGTAGTAACCTGTGGTGGACCTTTTGACAATGATTTTCCTAACCCAATTTGCATCTTTGTAGACTTCTACCTTTCTGTTTCTGATTTTCTCAAAAATTAATCTATAGCTAGGAGACTCCTTGAGAAATTTTAAAATCCTGTGCATCATCTCCAAATGTGCTTCATTGGGCTATTAATGTGTTGGCTCACAATATTGACATAATATGCAATATCGGATCTACTATGTGACAGATAGCTAAATTTTCCTATCAATCTTTGATATCTTCTTTATCTATAGATATGCTTTCTTCTCCTTGATTAGGCTATTAATGTGTTAGGCTAGGTTCCATTAGATTTTAACAAGTTCACATTCAATCATCCATGTTTCCTTTAATAAATCTAGGATGTATTTCCTCTGTGATTTAAGAATGTCTTTCTTGGACTTTGCGACAACTATACCTAGAAAATATCTCATATTTTCTTGTTCCTTGCTTTCAAACTCGGTGGCAATAAAACACTCAAATATTTCCCTTAACTCGAGCGTTACAACTGAGGAGGTAAGGGGTTACAAGTGAGGAGGCATGGGATGTGATACTTCATCGTTATAAGGAAAAAAAAAAATGAAAATGATGTTTCTAAACAAAACAACTGATAACCCAAGAAGAGACCAGAGTGGTGTGTGAGGAGACAAGCATGAAATAGATAACGCCTTCGAACAAGATTGAAGGTAACGACGTTGAAGAACCATTCACACATATGATTTGTGCGGCGAGGAAGACTTACTAGAGAGTGATCAGTTGAATCGCTAGCAGAAACAACGACACAAAGCTTGGGGCGTGATCCATTGTGTGCCCTAGATTGTGGTTTGGTGCAGTTTTTGAATTCAAGGAAGGAGAACATCAAGGCAGAAGATTGATGATCACAGGCTCGGGCTTTCCCACATATATTATATCAAGGGACAAGGGTGATGAAGATTGCAATTTAAGCTGGAGGAAGACAATGGCGTAAGCGAGGGAAACATCTCACGCGAAGAAGAAGGAAGATGACAATGCCCGCAGTGAGACATGATACTTAATTTCATTGAGTGTGAAGCAAGAGGAGGAGCATCGAGCAGAAGAAGTGGAAGAAGGAAGGAACTTGTCGAACGACTCTGCGTGCAAGCGAGAAGCCAAACCATGCAAAGGGCTGAAAGAATGTCGGATCCTTTGAGGAGGTATAGTTTACGGGTTTTATGTCTGAAATATAAAAATTATTATTTTATTTTAGCAATTGTTTTTTAAATTATATCAATTAAAAATTTTGACTATAATTAGACAAACAATCAATGTAAAGACTAGAAGTGATCAAGATAGACAGTTGTGCATCAAAGGAGGAGATTAAGTGAGGTAATTTTAAGGTAAATTGAATTATATTAACTACATTGGAAGTAATATATATGCACACACATGTATAATATTAAATAAAGATAACTATAAAATAAATAGAATCTATGATGTTATGATTTAAATGGATTAGTGTATATCAAATCAAAAAAATTGGGAGTTGATATTTGCGTAAAATAACCACTTAAGCATTTATTAAATATTAT
This sequence comes from Phalaenopsis equestris, assembly GCF_001263595.1. NCBI lineage: Eukaryota > Viridiplantae > Streptophyta > Magnoliopsida > Asparagales > Orchidaceae > Phalaenopsis > Phalaenopsis equestris. Next base: position 286,451 of record NW_018165229.1, read on the forward strand.
AAATATTTTTATAGGTATTAAATTAAAAAATGCAAAGTTGAAGAAAAGATTGAAAATCTAAAAATAAGCATACGACAGTGGGATGAGTATTCATGTTTTTATGTTATAGTAATATTTTTGTTTTTCATAAACCAATTGCATTTATTGTTAATGTCACTAGTTATATTGAAATCACTACAAACTCATGATTTATGATTCTTTAAAATTTTTGTTTGTATTATAGGAATGATATGTGTACTCAATATTGTTTAAATTATCTTAGATATTATATGTTATACAAACTATACCAATGAGAATAAAATATTCATTATTAAATAATGATTTTCATAATATGCTTGCATGTGTATGCTTGACTATAATGAAGTTCACATCTATATCGTACTAGTGGGGAAACATTAAGGTATCATTGCATGTAAATGAAAAAAGTTATTAATATTTATGTATATTAATTGACATAATTTTAGACGATGTTCTTGTGACGGTTGTACATATATAAAATGATATAAATATGTTACTAATATGGTAAAACACGTTGAATATTATGAATTATCGTGACAAAACATATCTGAAAAAGTAATTTGTCTACTATTTTTATATTGGTTTATAATATATTTGTCTAGCATGCATATCATTCTCTTTTTGTCACGTTACTGTAGTTTAAAAATATGAGTATTAACTGGCTTTAGTTAGTTTGTTGTTATTTTAAATTAATACATGTTTAATTAATTAATTAAAAGATGAGTGACAGAAGAGAAAATATTTATGAAAGATGCAAACAACTTGATCTAAGATAAATTTATAACTGTTTTAATTTAATCTTTTTTCTATAATTATTCTTTCAATTGTTAAATATTAGCTATAGAAAATGAATATTGAAAAATAAATTCCATCGTTCGACCGTGTGTACTTCCCTTGGTTAATTTCATAACCCGGGAAAGTGGTAATAAAGACAAGGTTAAAGTTTAAATAATACAATATTAATGAAAGAGCCAATATGATAATCACAAGGAATTTTTTAATAATAATATAATTAAAAATTTAAGCTAAATCTAATTAACTGATTATATACATTCAGGTGATGAGACATACTTGAGATTATAGAAGAGGAAAGTCCGATAGAAAATGATAAAATACTGCCTACTATAAATGTGAACACGAATGCACTGACCTAGATAATGATGACGATGACAATTTATTTAGGCATCCGGGTCACATCTTGGTAGGAGTGAATAAATTGTTGTGGATAAGTACTTAAAATAATTTGAAGAGCTGTGTCCACCTTTGTTTAAGGGAATTGAAGATCCGATTGAAACAAAGAACTAATTGATGCATATAGAGAAAATTTTGGAAAGCTTAGCTTGTCCGAGTGAAAGAAGTAACTTTAGCTACATTTGTGCTATATGGAGAAGCAGAAAGGTGGTGGCGTGGGCAGCATCAAGATAGGTTAGGGGACATACCCAACATGATGGTAAGTTAGAAGGATGTAGAGCTTTTCAGAGATTATATGCTCGAAGACAGATGCAAGACAAGTTTTGGTCGATGCAAAGGATAGAAGACAACTATGAAGTATGAAGCATAGTTCACTGTATTATTGAGGTATGCACCGTAGCTACTTGTTGCTGCGGAGAAGTGTTATAAGTTTCTTTCTAGATTGAAGGATTCTATCATTCTGTCATTTGTGTGAATTGATGATTATTCAGTGTTGATAGAACGGGCATGACAGATAGAGATTGACTATCATCTTACTCAAAAACATAAAGATATGCACAAGAGGAAGAATATTGATGAAGGAGAACACGTGAATTAATCAGAGGGGTCCAATGGAAAGAAGCCCAAGTTCGGTTGAGGTGGATTTAGTAGAGGTACGGCTCACAGTACTGTAGTCACTTTGGTCAAAGTTGATTATTATTATGAAATAATATTTGATTGGGTCAAAGTAGGTTATTTGAATTTATGTTTAGAAGTGGAAAAAAAATCCCTTAAAATTTAGAGTTTGGGAGGCTCCGGTACGGAATGACACCGATTTAAAGTTCCTAGATGGTGTGGGAGAATCAAGGGAAGGAGTTAGGATGGTTGTAAAATGAGAAACAAAGGGGAAATAATAAAATAAATCATTTAAGAGGCAAAATAAATTATTTAAGCGCTGAGATGAGTAATTATTTTTCTACTTGTATCAACTTTTTTATTTTTTTAAATTGCATTCATGTTTTAAATGATTAAATCAGGATCATATATACCAAATTAATGAATGTTTATTGTTTTCCAAATGTTTTGTACATGTATTCACTTTGAAAATTTAACAAATATTTTAATGATTGAAAAAAATTAAAGAAAAATCAACTAAAATAAATGTATATGTCAATAACAAAAGTCACTTATTTATGATACTAGATAAGTACACTATTGTAACTGTGAATTAAGATGAAAATATAAAAGCCTTATAAAAGGAAATAGAAAAAAAATGAAAATGAATGTACCTTAAAATAGAATTTTGATGCTACCCCTGCGTTGATTTCTTGAATAAAAGCTAATTCAAATTATTAAAAAGGCCCTAATTAAAAAAAGTGTAAATATTGAAAAGTCCTAATAAAATGAAATTGTAGAGTTCAATTATCATTTTTTTACAGCATTCATTTTACGTTAAACTTGTCGAAAAAAAATCATGACATGAATTCTTTTGATCATTATGTAAGTTCTAGGGCGTCCCCTGTAAGCGACGCGCTGTATAACCTGAATACAATGAAAAGTGTGCAAGGGTCGCTATACCGGCGCTCGGGTGTAGTGTTAAATAAGCAAGGGTTCCCACATTACGGGCAAATGCGGGTAAAGAAGTTAGTCAATGAAACTAATGAAATTAATATTAGGATAGAATCTTGGAATATAGGTACTCTCAAATGTAAATTAATGAAATTAGTTGATATTATAATTCATAGAAAAATTAATATCTTATGTATTCAAGAAACTAAGTGGGTTGGAGAAAATGCTAAGGAGATTGATAATTTAGGTTTTAAACTTTGGTATTCTGGTAAGTGTCGCACTAGAAATGCTGTAGGTGTAATTATAGATAAGAGTTTGAAAGATAATGTTGTAAAAATTAATAGAGTTGGAGATAGAATTATAACCTTAATACAAATGATACCTCTTGAAGAAAGAATTTTTATTGGAGGAGATTTAAATGGACATGTCGGTAGAGTGGTAGAAGGTTTCAGAAATATTCATGGTGGCTACGGTTTTGGAGTAAGTAATGAAGAAGGTAGAGCTATTTTAGATTTTGCTTTAGTGTGTGATTTTACTATTACTAACACTTTATTCAAGAAAAGAGATGAACATCTTATTACTTATAAGAGTGGATCTAATAAAACACAAATTGATTATTTTCTTATGAGAAGTAGAGATCGTCGCGATTGTAAAGATTATAAGGTCATTCCAAGTGAAAATTTAAGTACCCAACATCGTTTATTTGTTTTAGATTTTAAGATTAAGAGTTGTAAAATAAAAAATACTAGGACTCATCACCGTAGAATTAGATGGAGAAACTTAAAAGACACAAATAAAATTATTTTTATGAGTAAAATTCAAGATTTCAAAATTTGGGACATTCACGAAGAAGCAAATGTTATGTGGGATAAAGTAATAAACACTTTTAAACAAGTAGCAAAAGATGTGTTTGGAGAATCAAAAGATAAAGTTTTTATAAATAAAAATAATTGGTGGTTGAATAATAATGTGCAAGAAAAGATAAAATATAAGAAGTTATGTTATAAAAATTGATTTAAATGTAAAAGCTTA
>NW_018165229.1:291189-382278 GCF_001263595.1 Phalaenopsis equestris
TTTGCTTTAGTTGATCTTTTTGCTTTAGTTGTGGATGGTCTTACTGGACATCTACAGGAGGATGTACCTTGGTGTATGCTTTTTGCTGACGATATCCTTCTCGTGGATAAAACGAGAGAAAAAGACTAGGAAAAATTTTAATTATGGAGGTCTACATTGGAGTCTAAAAGCCTTCGTTTAAGTAGAACTAAAACTGAATACATGGAATGTAATTTTAGTAGTAATAGCTCTAATGACAGAAGTGTGACTTTGGGTTGGAGGAATGCTTCGGGTCTTTTGTGTGATAGAAAAGTACCGCTTAGACTGAAAGGAAAATTTTATAAGACAGTGGTGAGACCTGCAATGCTCTATGGTGTTGAATGTTGGCTTTTAAAAGAGAAGCATAATAATAAGTTAAGTGTTGTCGAGATGAGAATGATTAGGTGGATGAGTGGCTCTACACTTAGAGACAAAATGCGAAATGAATATATTCGTGATAGGGTTGGTGTAGCTCCTGTGACGGACAAAATTAGAGAAAGTCGTCTTAGATGGTTTGGTCACATTAAACGTCGACCATCTGATGATCCGACTAGGAGAGTAGATGTTTAAGATTCGACTTGTGTTAAGAAAGACAAAGGTAGACCTAGGAAGACTTGGGCTTATTGTATTAAAAATGATCTTAACTTACTAGAACTAAATGAAAATATGACACTAAATAGGACACAATGGAGAAAAAAGATTCATGTAGCTGACCCCACGTAGTGGGATTAAGGCTTTGTTGTTGTTGTTGTTGTTGTATTCATTTTAGAACTTTAGTACAAAATAGAATTGTAATTATTTATTAAGTTGTGGTATGACTTGACCTGTTGTATAATTATTTATTTTAAAAAAGACTCCCTTAATTATAATGGTAGACAGGAGAAAATATATTTATAGAAGAAGTCAAGCAGATAAAAATATGCATTAGACATTATTAATTTTGTGTTTAGCTTTTTTTCTTTACTGTTATTTTTACAAATTTGATCTCATTTTGTGTTTCATTGATGTATATGAACTCCTGTAAGGTAGAGGCTATTTCTTGTTTGTATTTTATGGATTGTTATATATGTTAAATTAGTGTCTCGCATCTTGAAAATTTCAACCTTTTGGGCTAAGTCGTGATAAAATGATATCAGAGTCAATTAAATTTAATCCTAATCAAAAGTGCCATTGGTTGATTAAATAAATTTATAATGAAAAGTCTAAATCAAAATTTTCTTTTGAGTCTAATTATATAGTTTGGCAATTATTTCAGATCTATGGATAATCAGGAAGAGGAAGCTAAACAAGAAAATAAAGAAAGAGTTGGATTGTCATGGAGCGTTATTATTAATACTATTGCATTTACTTGGATGATTGATATGATCCAACTAATTAGATACTCTCAGCCACAAGCTAGTAATAGTGGGGGTGCTTCCATGGACAAATATTTAAATTTATTTTAGGATATGAGAACATCACACTTTTCTTGAATAGGAGAGCCAGTTGAAGCTGAAAATTGGTTAATGTGGATTGAGAGGATCATTGATGGTATGTCATATTTATAGGAGAGACGAGTAACACTGGCCACTTTTATCTTTTAGTGTGAAGCAAAGAGATAGTGGCAAAGGCAGTTACAAAAAGGCTTTTTGGTCAACTTGGCCATTTTGCACAATTAGTGAATTTTGTAAAGGATATTTGGAGATTGGTTTGTACTCATCTCAACTATGAGACAAAAGCATGATAATTTCATTAATGCAGGGGTCGATCAATCATGTAATATGAAACTAAAGTTATTATGCCTTTTAGGTATGCACTACACTTCATTATAAATGCAGATAAAAAATGTCATAGGTTTTTTTAATATTAAAAAAATGTAATCATACAATGTTAGATTTCTTTTGGCATTGATTATTATTTTATACTAGTGGTTAGAGCCAGAAGAGCTTAGCTAGATTTGTAAGCTACTCAGAGGAGGCGTGATTTTCAGATGGCAATCATCTCAAACATGGAATATAAGTTTTAAGAAAGACATATCCAAGCTTTAGTAGTCATCATTATAATGCTTTAGTAGTCATAGTGATATTTTGAAGTGTGAAAGACATGAATGGATTAAAATTATCTACGATAGATTGTAATGATGAAAGCTTTGTTCAATTGAATGAATTGACATTCTAGTCTACTGTAAAAGATAAAATACAAGATTCACTAGCTAAGGATGTTATTATTAAAGAAATCCTAATTGAAGTAAGGGCAGCCAATATAAAGGAATACAAGAATGGCGAAGATGAATTGTTAAGATACAAAAGCAAGATTTATGTTTCATATTATGATAATTTGAGGAAGAAGATTTTAGAAGAAACACGTTATCTAGTTACATTATACAACTCAAAAAATAATAAAGCCTAGATCAAAAAATGGGCTTTGATGTTATATTGATTATTATAGACAGATTGATTAAGTATACATATTTCTTATCAATTTGATAGATAGGTGATGTTAAGAAATTAACAAATTTATTTGTGGATGAGATTTTATGATTACATGGGATATTAAAATTCTTAGTTTTAGATAGAGATAATAGATTTACATCCAGATTATGGAAGAAAAGTCAAAGAGGTATTGGGCAACAACAATAACAACAAACCTTTACTCCACTAAGTGAGACTGGCTACATGAATCCTTTTTCTCCATTGTGTTATATTGTCATATTTTCATTTAATTATAATAAATTAAGATTATTTTTTATACAACATGCCCAAGTCTTTTAAGGCTACATCTACCTTTCTTAACATAGGTCGAATTTAAAACATATACTTTCATAACGTGATCATCAAATGGTCGACATTTAATGTGACCAAACCATCTAAGATGCCTCTCTAATCTTTTCTGCCACTGAGCTACACCAATTCTTTTGAAGGATATATTTGTTCTGCATTTTATCTCGAAGTGTGAAGTTACTCATCCGCCTAAGCTTTCTTATGCCAATAACACTTATTTTTATGCTTCTCTTTAAAGGCCAACATTCTCCGCCATAAAACATTGCAGATCCCACCACCATCTTATAAAATTTTCCTTCAAGTCTAATCAATATTTTCTATCACACAGTAGGCCTGATGCATTCCTCCACTTCAACCATCCAGCTTGAATTCTACTAATAACATCCCCATTTATATCACCATCACTTTGAATAATAAACCTGAGATATCTAAAATGTTTACTCGTTTTAATGATTTGATCACCCATTATTACAACTCTGCCACTATATCTACTAATACTAAAATTGCATTATATGTATTCAGTTTTAGATCTACTCAAACGAAGGTTTTTAGACTCTAAAGTAGACCTCCATCAATAACAACAAGCCTGTATCTCACTAAGTAGGGTCGGCTACATGAATCTTTTTTTTCCATCATGTCCTAGTGAGTGTCATATTTCATTTAATTTTAATAAATTAAGATCATTTTTTATACAATATGCCCTAGTTTTTCTAGGTCTACATTGGCCTTTCTTAACATAAGTCGAATCTTAAACATCTACTCTTCTAATCAGGTCATTAGATGGTCGACACTTATGTGACCAAACCATCTAAGACGACTCTCTCTAATTTTGTCTGCCACTGGAGCTACACCAACCTTATCATGGTTACTCATTTTGTCTCTAAGTGTAAAGTCACTCATCCACCTAAGCATTCTCATCTCGACAAAACTTAACTTTATTTTATGCTTCTCTTTTAAAGGAAAACATTCAGCGCCATAGAGCATTACTGGTCTCATCACCATCTAATAAAATTTTTCTTTCAGTCTAAGAGGTACTTTTCTATCACACAATAGGTTTGAAGCATTCCTCCACTTCAACCAACCAACTTGAATTCTACTAATAACCTCCTCATCTATATAACCATCACTTTGAACAATATACCCGAGATATCTAAAGCGTTAACAGCTTTTAATAATTTGATCACCCATAATAACAAATCTGTCACTAGAGCTACTACTACTAAAATTATATTCCATGTATTCAATTTTAGCTCAACTCAAACGATGGCCCTTAGACTCCAACGTAGACCTAAGTTTTTCCTGAGCTTTTTCTCTAGTCTTATCCACAAAAAGGATATCATCAGCAAAAAACATACAATACACCAAGGCATATCCTGTTGTAAATGTCCAGTAAGAGCATCCATAATTAAAGCAAAAAGATATAGGTTTAAAGCTGATCCTTGATGTAATCCAACTGAAATAGGAAAATATTTGGTCAATCCTCCTTTTGTTCGAACACAAGTAACATATGTTTTTTTAATGACTTGAATATAAGTCGTATCAAAACCTTTCCTCTCTAGAACTCTTCAAAGAATATCTTTTGGAACCTTATCGTAAGTTTTTTCTAAATCAATAAAAATAATATGTAGATTCTCCTTATTCTCTCTACACTTCTCCATCAAATCTCTCAATAAATGTATAGCTTCAGTAGACCTGCCGGGCATAAATCCAAACTGATTATGGGAAATCTTTGTAATATGTTTTAACATACGTTCAATTACCCTCTCCTCATAATTTTAAAGTATGACACATCAACTTGATTTCTCTATAATTTGCACACTTGTGCATCTTTTTGATTCTTAATGTTGGGGACCAAAATAATCTTCCTCTACTACTCAGATATTTAGTTTTTAAAATAATATTAAAGAGTCTAGTAAGCCAAGAAATTCCAAAATCTTCTAAATATTTCTACACTTCAATTGGGATATCATCAGGACCTACAGACTTTCCACCATTGATTTTCTTTAAAGCCTCCTTTAATTCTTTTTTTACAAATGCGGCAGTATAATAAAACATTTTATTATTATTGTTAACGATTTTAAGATCACTAAGGTCGATCTTATTTTTAGAAACTTCATTGAAAAATTAATCAAAATAACTTATCCACTTATGTTGAATATATTTTTTCTAAGAAATATACTTTTTGATTTTCATATTTAATACACTTGAGTTAAATTTTTACTTTACTTTTCTCTTTGTTTGACTAGTTTATACATATATTTTTCACCCTTGTTAGTATCTAATCTATTATAAAAATCACTAAAAATAAAAGTTTTAGCGTCAGATTATTCTCTTAAACTCTCTACGGGTCATTTTATATTTTTTCCACTTATCTAAGCTTTTACATTTAAAATTTTTATAACATAACTTCTTAAAAATTTTTTTTTTCGCATATTATTATTCTATCACCAATTATTTTTTATTTATCAAAATTTTTCCGTTTGATTCTCCAAGCACATCTTTCTCCACATGTTTAATAGTGTTTTTTGCTTTACCCCACTAGAATTTGCTTCATAAACATATTAAATCTTAAAATCTTAAAGTCTACTAAAAAAAATATTTTTTTTTTGTTTTTTAAGTGCCCCCATCTAATTATATGACAATTATTCATAATATTCTTTATTTTGAAACTCATCATCTTAAAATCAAAGACTAATAATCAATGTTGAGTACTTAAATCTTCACTAGGAATGACCTTACAATATTTATATTCACGACAATCTCTTCTTCTCATAAGAAAATAATCAATTTTGCTTTATTAGATCCATTCTTATAAGTAATAGTATGTTCATCTCATTTATTGAGTAAAGTATTAGCAGTAACAAAATCATACGCTAAAGAAAAATCTAATTTGGCTTAAACCGTAGTCACCATGAATATTTATAAAATCTTCTACCACTCTACCGACATATCCATTCAAATCTCCTCCAATAAAAATTCTTTCGTTAAGAGGTAGCATTTGTATTAAGTCATCTAGGTCATTCCAGATTTTTTTTTTTAAGAACCTATATCTAAATCTACTTGAGAAGCATAAACACTTATAATATTAAGATCTTAATATCATTAATAATCTTATAGGCTATAATTCTATCTTCAATTCTATTAATATTTACAACATTATCTTTCAAACAATTATCTATAATTACACGTACGCCATTTCTAGTGCGACTCTTACCTGAATATCGAAGTTTAAAACTTAAGTTATCAATCTCTTTAGCCTTTTCTCCAGCCCAATTAGTTTCTTGAATACGTAAAATTTTTATTTTTTTATGAATTATAATATCAATTAATTCCATTAATTTACTTGTGAGAGTACCTATGTTTCAAGATCGTATCATAATATTAGTTTATGGACTAAATTTTTTACGCACATCCGTTCGTAATGTGGTAAATCTTGTTTATTTGACACTACATCCAGACGCCGGTGTAGCGGTCATTGCATATTTTTCATTATATTCAAGTCATATAACACATCGATTTCAGTGGATGTCATAACATTTACACAGTGATCAAAATGATTTCTGTCATGATTTTTTGACAAATTTTACTGTGTTTGTCGACTACCTTACGCAACCCTCCACTTTTCACATCCGGGCTTGGAACCCGACAATGACAGTGTTAAAGTAGAGCTCCATAATTTAAGTTTTTCCTTTACTCTTTCTCTAGTCTTATCCACAAGAAGGATATCATCACCGAAAAACATTAGTAAGACATCGATAACTAAAGCAAAAAAATATGGGCTTAAAGTCGATCCCTGATGTAATCCAACTGAAATAGAAAAATACTTGGTCAATCCTATTTTTGTTCGAATACATGTAACACTTCTAATATATATATCTTTAATGACTTTAGTATAAGTCATATCAACACCTTACTTTTCAATATTGCTTTTATGCATAAACAGATAGCCAATCAAAAAGGATAAAATACATAATTTACTCCTTCTGTATACTTTGATTTTAGTGGGCAATGAGAGTCACATATATCATTGATAGAATTTGCATACAATAGTTATCATGCAAATATTGGAATGACTCCATATAAAACTCTTTATGGAAGAAAATACTGGACTTCATTACGTTGGAGTGTAATGAGAGAAAAGTTAATTGTACAAAGTTTATGGATGATGCTACTAAGAAGATCTGACAAATAAAAAAATAGATTGAAGGTTATTCAAGATAGACAATTAAAATAGTATGATACTAGGCATATACGAGTGAAATTTAATGTTAGGGAGTTTTTTTTTTCAATGACAATCCAATGAAATGTATGCAACAATAGCTCGGTAAGTTATTCTAAATCTACAACAATATTCAGTGCATAAAAAGAGAAAAAAAATGTATGTCAATTTAATATCACGTGAATGATAAAATATAAGTTATGTAACGTAATATGACACTTAGTATGTCACCCATCATAATTTAACTATTTTTTTTATCAAGATGTCAGAAATAAAATATAAAACTTATAGTTATCACCTCATCCCTTATACCTCAACTATATTTAGGTATGCCATGCACAAATGAATAACCATATAGATATATATGCATTTAGATCTCCACTTAAATACACATTGAGCACAATCACCCAACAACTTGCATGTTTTCTATTTTTTCTTCAACAACAACAACAACAACAACAACAACAACAACAACAGAGCCTAATCCCACTACTTGGGGTAGGCTACATGAATCCTTTTTCTCCATTGCGTCCTATTTAGTGTCATATTTTCATTTAGTTCTAGTAAATTAAGATCATTTTTTATACAATAAGCAATGTTTTCTACTTTTTTTTCATTTCATATATTTTAAAAACATTAACAGAAAATATCTATAATTTTTAAATATATGAACATATCTAGCATGTTATAGAAATTTATAAAAAATTCTATGTATAATAGAAAATAATATTTAAGGTTTAAAGTGGTATCCACAATTCAATAGTCATTAAACTCAAAATGCAATCACTGCAATATCATTTTCAGGCTTTTATTGCTCTAGAAAAAATTTTAATAGAATCTATATATCACTAAAACGCGTAAAATGTCATACAACAAAAAATATCCGTTGAAAAATTAGCATATATATATATATATAAAAGAAGGAAAGAAGCATTATTCAACTCCCTATATGTTAATCACAAAAGTTGAGTACAAAGATAGTGGTGAAAGAGAATCCCCCGAAGCTAAAAAACCAATAAAAGATACAGTACACACCCATAAGGGGGTTCCTCAACCACATTACAACTCCATACAAAATCCGCCAAAAAAGAAAAAGCCAAAAAAGTAAACTAAATGCAAAAACGTACACCCAAAACACAAATACGTATACACAGGTATCTGTAAAAAAATCCAAAACCAGTAGGTGCTCCAAGAAACCGAGTTAAAAAAACGAGACGATGGAGCCAAAGCTTGGAGGATCTCTCAAGGCAAAAAACAAGGCCTGTACCAAAATATCACAGCAAGGAGAGAAGAGTCGCAGTAGCACAAAACTATCCAGGCAAGAGAGGCAGCATCGAGGAACGCAGCTTTTAAACTCATAAACACAGTCATCACTTAGTAAAGGCTCCAGTACAAACGTTCCAGGCAACATAGGAAACACAGCATCAAAGCAATAGGCCCCAAATCGAAGCATCAACAGTCGTAACCACTTCCAAAAATAATAGCCAATTCCACAGCAGATGCCACCCAAGGGCACAGGATCTGAAAACAAGGTTAGAAGAAAACAAATCGCAAAAATATCACCCGTCACTAGAAACATCAAAGTTCTAAGAGACCAAACAGAGCAATAGGGCTCCACCAGCTACGCCATAAACACAAACGACTGCCTGAAGATGCCAAAGTCACAGAATACAGTAGAGTTAGTTGCATAGCAGGCAGCAAACCCTATCCAAAAGAAACACCAGCAAAGAGAGTATAGTGCAACATAAAACACTTCCCCTCATTACCAAACAAAAAGAAGACATAAACAAAGCATCCCCTGCCCTAGAAACCACCAACCCAGAGTGAAGTACCAAACAGCTAGGGCTGAACAAACGGGGCATCAAGAAGATCCCCAGAGATCAAATTATATGAAGTCGGAGGTGGCACTCTACCAACAAAAATATTGTTACAATTAGCACCGGCATTAGCCAGCCAATTAACCGGCCTATTTCCCTCTCTAAATATGAAACTCCAAGTGATAGAAACATGCACATTAATTTGTTTAATTCATTTGAAATAATATGAAATGTCCCACGGCACCGCTCTACCCTCATAAAATCAAATATGAAAATTCACACAAAACCTATAAACACAAAATAAGTAGTCTGACTAAGTGTTGTACAAGCAGTCATTACATATCTCATCGTAAGTTAAAAAAAATTCATTTGAGAGGTTTTTTTTGTTATATATATATATATTTATTATTTATTTTTTTTATGCGCGCATGTGTGTATAAGGGCAAACCATATTTTTTGTTTTTCTATATGAATTTTAAACTTGCCACGTATTTTTTAAGCAAGCAAATATAGAAAGGTATTCATGCATCTTGTCCACGTTTGAAAAGTTTGTATTCTTTTAATAACTTGCTAGAAATTACAAAATATGCATTTTGTTTCTGCCAATCGTTGGCAATTGTGTTTTGTTTTCCATTTATTGTTGTAGCCGATTATAAAATTTAATTGTGGTTCTATTACTAAATAAATGAAATTATGTATGTTTTTATGGTGCAGATTGGTGATTTTCAATCTCTCAAGCTTCAAAGGCCAGTAGTCTGCATCGGTGGAGTCCTGCAATTTGAACTACTAAGTAGGGATCCTTCAGATGAGTCGTCCGACATGAGGTTAGTTTTTTAATCCTCGATTAATATGCAAAGAATCAAGTTTGGCTGGTGAGAACTCTATCTTATTGGCTTATTCTATAGAACCCTAAACGATGCGTGATATTTTAGTCATTACTTGGTATGTTTGTGCTGCCATTGGCTTGGTAGCTACTTAGCTTCAAGTTTCTCTTATTATATGCATCAATGGCTTCTCTAGGACATTAATAATGGCTTCTAGGGTTAAAGCAATTGTATGCCCTCTCGCACCAGCATTCGAAGTGAGCCTTCTCGACAGAATGGGAGACTCAATTTTGATGTACTTTCCTGGTGCTATACCGTATCTAGAAGATTTTTTTGTACAAGAGCCTTCTTTCTCGTCGAGACGTAAATTTTGGAGAAAAGCAAAAAGGAGAAGAAAGAACTGGTAGGAATCATGATTCTGAGTACAGTCATTAGAGTCAGTGTCCATCATTGGATGAAGGGGGTTTTATAAGTTTAGAGATGAAATATGATATTTAGAATTATCATGTATGGTCTGAATCTTCTAAGAGATGCTACATTTCCAGAGGCCTATACTTTTAAAAATTCTGGTGCAATGTATATTGTTCAACGGCTAGTTTCTTTAGATAGTTTGTGTTTGAAAGTGAAATTGTTGGAATGTGATTGTATAGAAGTTTGCAGGTGAATTTTAATGATGTTTATTTGATTTGCATGAGTTTGCTTTTTAGTAATTAAATTTTTAATGTTTGTTTAAATTGTAATATTTTTATTGTTTCATATGATAGTTTTAGTATGAATAACAATAATATTTTATATGGCCATACATTTCCTTAAAAATGACAATGAAATTGTTTTATATGGACGACAATGAATGGGTCATGCAACTAGCATTTTAAATCATTCTCTTATAATATAAGGAATAACAATCTACTGATTCATCAGATATGGTGCAAGAAAACTTTTTTTTTGGAATTTAAAGTGTTTTTCATGTAAATATAATCTACACGATACACTGATTATTTTCTTTTGAAAAGATGTATTTTTGGTGGAAAATTTCCTTGGTCACATTGGGCAGCTGCAGCTTATTGAATAATCTGCTGATAAGCTAGGTGCGATGGCTATTAGAAATTTTCATTTTTTTTGGAAAAGTCAGACCGTTGCTAGAAAGTTGTCATCGCACCTAGATAGGTGCGGTGTCCGCACCTAGATAAATGCGGTGTTCGCACCTAGATAGGTGCGGTGTGAAAACGTTTTTTCACAACACATAACCTACCAAAACGCAGTTTATCCAAACAGTACAGGTGCGTTTTCAAAACGCCACCGCACCAAATAAGCTGCCCTAAATGAACTCTTAGTCTTCTCTTGCATTTTTATTTTTATTTTTATTTTGATGTTAGAACCTCTAAATTTTTCTTAAACTCTTTATTATATGATATACTAAAAAATTAGCCCACACATCCCATCTGCATTGAACTTAATGTTTAATAATAATTATATTCTTAGTTTAACAAATATTTATAATTATTTTAAATAATGTATCACAAAATTTAAATTTAAGGGGCAATAACATACGAACTATCCAAAACTTATTATTTACGAATTAGCTTCCTTTCGTTCATTTTTCAAATTTTCACTTAAATATCAAAATTCATGATAAAATTTAAACTCGTAATTTTCTTTTTTATCAAATTCTTAATAATTTAATCGTGGCATGAAAAAATATATTAGTTCGATAATTTAATAAAATCACTTTGATGATAATATACAAATATCAATTTTTCAAGTCGTTTGTATGTAATTATCACTAAATTTAAATATAGAATTTTTTATTAATGATAAAACTTTTAACGGGATTTTGGATCGGAGTCATTGCTTGGTTCGTTAAAGGTTAAGGTAAGATTTTGAAAATGCTATTTTGGTTAGAAAATTAAATATAACTTATTATTTATAAGAAGAGAAGTTGGAGCATATAGCCTCATTTAAACTTTATCATGACATAATTTGGGGTCATTTAATCATTAAATTTGCTTTCAGATTATATTTCTTTTAGTTCTCTAATCTTAATTAGTGCCTAAATCGAGATTGAAAAGTGATCTTTGAAATATCTTCATGCTTGATCTTCAACTGATGGTAGCCCAATTGAAGGTCTATCTTGGAAAACACTGAAGAACCTTATAGTTGATCGAAGAAATCATCTATATGATGCGGTGGGTACATCTTCCTTTGGGTCACCTTATTCAGCTCTCTCTAGTCAATGTGCAACTACATGCTTCCATTCTTCTTTTTCACGAACAAAATTGGTGCTCCATATTAGCTATTCTTGTAACTAGTCCATGGTAGCCATCTAATATAGTGCTTTAAAAATTGGAGTGCTCCCCAAA
This sequence comes from Phalaenopsis equestris, assembly GCF_001263595.1. Classification (NCBI taxonomy): domain Eukaryota; kingdom Viridiplantae; phylum Streptophyta; class Magnoliopsida; order Asparagales; family Orchidaceae; genus Phalaenopsis; species Phalaenopsis equestris. The sequence goes on from NW_018165229.1 coordinate 303,187, forward strand.
AGTAATTCTATGGTGAATTTGATCTTACAATCTGATGGAAAGCCATGTAACTCTTTAAGAAATACATAAGCAAATTCTCGAACAATTGAAATATTATCTAAGATAACACCTAATTCCTCAAAATCTATCATATGAGCTACATAGCTAGCACACTCATGGGATATCAACTTATAATCCTTAATGTCCAAAATTAAACAAGAAATAGTCCTCTACTCCCCTTAAAGTAATAGAATACTGAGCCAGGTATGCAGAAATTCACCCTCCTCTTACGACAATCTATAATTGGATGATATGTGAATAGTGAGTCTATACCCAAGATTACATCAAACTCAGCTAGTGGGATACTATGAGAGCAGCAAGGATATGCTTGCTATTGATGACAATGTCACAATCACAGACACACTGAGTAACGATTACAGGTGAGCTAGATGGCAATTGATATTTGTGATTGTAATGAAAAAACCAATGTACTAGATGCAAATTTGTTTGAAATGAATGAATGTGTTGCCTCATAGTCAAATAACACCCTTGTCAGTTATTTTAAAATAAGGATACATCAGGAGTTTCATGAACTTTCCTCCTGCGTCATAACGAATGCTTGTGGTGGAATTGCTTTTTTGGGCTGCTTTGGAGCATGAGCTGACGAGGCTGGTACTACACTATTGAGGGTTGTTGATAGTGGCAGATGCTATGGTTGTTGGTACTACTGATACTGCGGTGTAGGAGGGCGCGACTAATACGGTTAAGACACCATCAATTTTTTCCATTACTATTGAGGTTGAAATAATTTTGCTTTGCTTGACCCTTTCCATGATGCTTTTGAAATTGTCCTCCATTCAACTTATGCCACTTGTTCTTATGATGAAACTTAGAATTATTTTCCAGGGAGTTTGTCGCTAGCGACTGACCTTGAACTTTGAGGGGACAATCTTTAGCTTTGTGATCGATACTATAACAGTTGAAGCATTTTCCAACGACCAAGTTACACATCCCAAAATGCTATTTCCCGCAATGAGTGCACCGAGGATTTATTTTTGACTTTTTGCCTAGTGATTTTGATGTTGCTTCTTTTGGGAACTCCCATTAGCTTTTATATATGAATTCTTCTGCTTCTCGACATGCTTTTCCTTGCAGGAATTGATCTCTATCTCCACGTGAAGAGCTTGATCAACCAGTTCTCTGTATGTCAGCTGATAGACTCCTCTAAATGTCCTCTCTCAAGCCAATAAGTAGGTGATAGACCTTCTCATCTTCATTTTGATTAATTGATTGGAGAAAAGGGATGAACCTATCAAATTGCATCTCGTACTCCCAAACTGTCTTTGTTCCTTGCTCCAGCTTCCTTAAGCCATTCTTGAGTTTGACTCGATCAAGTATAGAGAAATACTGCTCTAGAAATAATTTCTTGAAATTTGCCTATGTAACTACCATGTCTAATCCAAATGTGTTGTGATGGTGGCTTTCCTACCAATCATCAGCTCCTTCACACAAATGGAACATCACAATGTCCACCTTACGGTCTTCAGATCACTTTATTCTTCAAAGCCTCTTCTTGATGTCATGAAGCCATGCATCAGACTTGATCGGGTCCATCATGTCATTAAATGTATGAGGATGTGTCTTCATGAACTGATCCATCACTTAATCCATAATTCTCACATTCATAGATGTCATTGGTTGATTAGATTGAGCCTCCATAGTAGCCACTAATGGTACTGGTTGAGTGCTTATAATACTGGTTACACCGCTTGCTAGATAGCTTGGACCGCTTCTGCAATTTGAGGTACAAAGTTAGCTTGTAATGCTTAGGTAATATTCTGTGTTACCACTTCTGCGAGAGTCGCTATGTTGAGATTTTATGCTCCAACAATCTCACTGATTTGAGTAGGAACAACAAGATGATGATTATAGAAGCGGAGACCCCTAGGAACAGACATGTCATTTATAGTAGCTCTATGGACTCCTCTTCCAAAAGTGATTGCATCGCCTCTTCCTTACCGAGCCATTCTAAACAATTGAAGGATACACAAAATTAAAATCAATTAAATACCGAGTTACAATAATATTATATCTATCCCTTACCCAATCTTAAGAAGTTAAGGCATATGAGATGTAAAGTTAAGGAAAGTTAAATACTAAACAGATGCTCTGATAACACTTTGTCGCACCCCGGGTCCAAAAGATGGTACCTTCAACAATGTAGGACATGATGAAATGATATGAACCTTTTTTTTATTTTTATAGAAATAATTGCATGTGAATAAAATAAAAAAAGGAATGTAAATTTCATTAATGCAGAAAAGTTCAATGATACAATTGGACTGAAAATAGTAAACTAGTTGAATCAAAATATAAATGATAACTTGAAATGACTACCCAAACCTAATAAGAAAACATATAATAGCTAAAACAAATACCGAGTAAAAAATACCAAAACAGGGAAAATAAAATTGAAAACCTTGCTCTGGTGGATATAGTCCTATTGGTGGCTAAATAGAACATGTTATGCATGATATCAAAGAGTGAGTTTGACAGAAAAACTTAATAAAAAAATAACTATTTATTAAATCATAAATGACAAAGTAAATGGGCCATGCAGTATGGATAATTGTTAGGTTGTATTTTCACTATGACATGGGGCTCTTGAATGCCATGTAGATTTGAATATTTTGGCTGCTTAAATAATTAAGTACGTCATTGAAAGTAGTATACCATATTGAAAGATAGAAATACAATTTCTTATGATGGGTTTGAATATTTTGAGCTAAGAAAATATTAGATATTTGTATTGGTCAGTGATTTAAACCCGTCAAATTATTTTTCCTAGCTAATATGAAGTCTAAGTAGGGTTTAGATTAGTTATGGGGTCTTCTTTTTTCTATAAGGGCAATACCCTATAGTTAATTACATCTTAAACAATTGAAGTTACTTAAGAAAACTCTCAAATGACTCGGAGGCACTTGGTTAGCAGCCATGGGTTGCCACCTCCAAAATTCCTTCTCAAACCGGGTTGTGGTTTATAGTTGAAGCTTAAGTTTTAGTGATTTTAGGGTGTGTTTTATGTTATGTCTTTTATGTTTGTTATAAACCTTGCATTTCAACCCATAGTGTCTTTGAGGTGTTTTTTTTTTGAGTTAAGTGTGCTTTTATTCTCTTATGAGAGGTCAAACATTCCTTAACCTGGTTTATTGTTGCCAATTTTGAGTTTGGTTAATGTTATCTTAGGTTAGCTTGAGTTGGTTTAAGTTTATCTAGATGGCCCAAGTTGGATTGATTTAGACTAGCCCAGGCTAGGTTGGGTTGACCCAAATTTGGTTAAGTTTGATTTGGGTTAGCTCAGGTTAGGTCGGGTTAGCGTAGGTTTGCTTAAGTTTTATTAGGGTTAGCCAGGTTAGATCGGGGTGACCCAGGTTTTTTCTAAGTTTGATTTGAGTTAGCCTAAGTTAGGTTGGGTTGACCCAAGTTTGATTTAGGTTAGCCTTGACCTAGGTTTGTTTAAGTTTAGTTTGAGTTGTCGAGTCTTAGTTAAGTTTAGAATTTGGTTAATTCATGTCTAAGTTAAGTTAGACTTGAACTAAGTTTAGGTTTAATTAAATCAAGTCTAACTTAAGTTAGTCTTGGACTAAGTTTAGATTTTGGTTATTTTGGTTGAGACCTATGTTGAATTTAAAGTTGGGTTTAGGGTTAGGTCTAAGTTGGGTTAGACCTATGTTAAGTTTTAGGTTAAGCTTAGAATTTAGTTAAGTCAAATCTAAGTTGGGTTAGGCTTGAGTTAAGATTAAAGGTGGGTTGAGTTAGGTCCAGCTTAAATTTTAGCTAAGTCAAGTCTAAGTTGGGTTAGACCTACGTTAAGATTAACCTTTTAGTTGAGTTAGATCTAAGATATGTTAGACCCAAACTTAATTAAAGTTTGAGTTGAGTTAGCTTTAATTTAAGTGAGACCCAAGTTTACATAAAGTTTGAGTTGAGTTAGGTTTAATTTAGATTAGACCCAAGTTAAGTTTTAAATTTGGGCTGAGTTAGGTTCAGCTTAAACCTAAGTTAATTTTTGAATTTGGTTTAGAGTTAGGTCTAAGTTGGGGTAGAGTTAAACTAAGTTTAGGGTTTAATTATTGAGGTAATCTCATGATTAGGGAGATAATAATGATATTAGGTTCCTTTAAAACTAACAATATTTCATTAGGATGTAATTTTGAGATTTTTTTTCTATTTAATTTATATTTAGGAAATTGTTTGAGCTAAAATACAAAGTTTGCAATTTTATAATTTTACCCCTAAGGTTTTACTTTCATTTTTTATTTTTCAGAGGTGAAAATGGTCACTTTAATGTTTAGAGTTACTGCCCTAATTTTCTTTTTAAATATTCATTTTAATTTATGTTTTCCTGATTTTTATTTTTTTTCTTACAATTATGATTTTGATAGGAAATTAAATATTTTTGTGTTAAGGAGGTCCCCTAATTTTGAAAAAAATTAGGGAACATCCTTAATGATAGAGGAAATAATCCCTGAAGTTTTTGTATTTATATTTAATTTTTTATAATTAAAATACCTTCTCAGGTATTTAATTAATTTAAAACTAAATATAAGTTATCTATTTTATTTTTATTTTCATCATTTTCTCCTCTTTGCACTACGTTCAAAAATATTTTAATTTTATTCTTATGATTTTTATTTGTTGAGTTATAAACTTTTAAGATTTTTAAGTATTTTATAACTTTAATCAATTCACAAATCCTTAATTTCTTAGTTAACCACACCAACCTCGTTTGTTTCTAAGCCCAGTGCAACATCTCGCTGTTGGTTGTGATTTCCAAGTAGTTGCTGAGCTGACATCGATCCGCTTCGTCGATCCCATCATGCGGTTTGCCCGGTCTAATCTCCATTGCCAGCTTTAAATACATGAAAACAGACGAGATCAGTTCATTGTCCCCACGACATAGAGAACAAAGAGTTGTCTGCAGTCAAACCCTAAGATTTGGCTCCACACTCAACCAAATCGCATGGAGTTTGATCCTATTGCTTCATCTGAGTGAGACAAATCTATCAATACAACTATATGGGCATGCATTGTTCATCTTTATCAAATAAGACCAAACCGAGGACAATTTGGGAGTTTCAAGCCATTACCTTCATCAAAAAGGTGAGGCCTCAATTGGATGAGTTGAGAAGTTTTGCCTTGGAGTTGCCTGCCTCCTGCTTGCTTCAATTTGATTTGTGGTTGGGCCTAGGTACATGTTAGACTATAGGTTGGCTTGGGTTGGTGTTGAGCTGGGCTAGAGGGTGCGGGAAGAAGGGATTTTGATTGAGAATTTGGTTTTAAGACCTTGTGAAGTTCTGATAAGGTTGATGTTAAATCCATAAAAAGCTCAAGATTTCCTAGAGGAAATTAGGGTTGTGTGGCAGTGGAGATGGCTTAAAAATGGCAAGAGGTGGTTATTAGGGTTTGTGGGAGAAAATTTGGTATTGAAGGTGATGAGTTTAAGTGAGGGTTTGATGATTTGATAGTGGTAAGGTGCTCTCAGGTTAGGCCCTTTAAATAGCCATGGAAGGCCATGAGAGAGGCCTTGGAGTGCATTAGAGGCTCTGGTGGCTTTAAAAGGAATGGGCAAGGAGATTTCAGAGGCTTGGGTAAAGGGAATGATGCTCTATGCAACCTGGATTGGCGAAGGAATTTTGGAGGAAGCTGCCCATGGCTGCCAATGAAATACCTTCCGGTCACTCGTGACTAATGAAATCATAAACCCAATGACCCCGGGAGGACAAAACCATGGGATCTTGATCAGGTCATTTCAAAATAAAAATTAAAATAAAAAAAAATCACAAAAAAATTAATCGACTAAGAATTTTTAAGCAACCTAAAACTTTTAACCTCCTAAAATCTGAAAAAGATATTAAAACTTAAATAAAGTTTTAATCAACAAAGATCAATGAATGCAACTTTAACACTGCTACCTGGGTCTACAAAGATGACTTGGACAACGCATCCCATGATTACTGGCATAAATCTTCTGGCCAGAGCAGGCTTGGTCGCCTATCTAAACTAAGTAGATTGGGGAAACCGGTAATCCCAAGACAATGAAAAGCTATTGGTATCTTGACCGGGTTGTCCTAAATAAAAAAAATGATCAATAATCTAAACAAACACAGTTACTTCTTATATGAAGTGTACTAACTCTATTTCGTAGAACTGCTCAGAACAACCTATAAGAGGCTGTTCTAGATTTACTTTGCATGTTATTTAGAGTGTGTTAACTCTATTTTGCAAGTATGACATACAAAATTCCACCTTAGAGTTCTTTACATGTTATTTAGGGTGTACTAACACTATTTTGTAGGGATGACATATAAAGTGCCACCTTAAATTTACTTTATATGTTATTGGGGTGTGTTAACTCTATTTTGTAGGGCTGACATAAACGTTGTAGTAATCTAGATTCTTTTCTTTTGAGTCTGATGTTATGGTCAACTGGCTATAAACATCATAAATGTCAAAAAAGAGAACAAAAAATGAAGCAATGGATGAACCTCAACTAAACCATCACTGATAGTTTGGATGATATTGGTTGACGAGTCTGCCATAAGTTAGGGTTGGTGCCCACAAAAATCAATTTTTCTGTATCCATTTGATAGGTTTGTCCAAATTATAGACCAATATCTACATTTATGCCTTTTGCATGGATTACCAGTAGGCTCACTTAAGAACTAAACCTTCTACCCCAACCTAAATAAATTCAACTTAACTTTTTTAAAATGAAATTTGTAACTAAAGCCACAAAAAATTCATTGCATTCACAACCATAGAAACATCATGCATCTAAGCAACATTGATTGACATCAAAAATAAAATTAAGTAGAAACTCCTTTTTTATTTAGGAATATGAGTGATAAGATGATCTGTAGACAAATGCATGACATGTCGCTCCTGTTCTTTGTCTTCAGGCCCTCACTCATTGCACAGAAAAGGGTGGTTTAACTTGTGAGAACCACTACCTTATAGAGTGAATTCTGCCTATGCATACTGATTGGCCTTTTGAATAGACATTTTATGCATTCATCATCAAGGACTTGCATAGCCCATTGCACGACTTGCTTCGATGCACTCAACACCAATCAAATTTAAACATTTGAGCATGGTGAGGTATAAGAATATTTAAATTTAAAATTAAAAAAATCTTTGCATTAGTTTCAGGACATTATGCATACCATACTCATCTAGGTAGCTTGATTGATAAGCAAGTAATAAAGCCTATAACTTCTGATAAGCAATAGCAAGATCGAGCATGCGGTTTTTAATGTGATTAGGTGGCTTAGATATTAACTCTTTCTAGGCATGGTTGTAGGATAGGGTTATGAAGTTTCACTTCTCTCAGTGAACTTCACCTTAGAACTCTGAGGTTGTCCGTCTACCTATGACGTAAATCCTCAATTTTAGGCTCATGCATGATCGTATGTCATGCAACATAAGTCCTAATAATACATCAGGTTAAATATTAAAACTCCTGTGAGAATGAAAAGCTTAACCTCCTAAAAAGAAAATCACAGCCTTAATCGAGAGCTTTCTTAAGTAGCTTCGGTCACTTAAGATGTAATTAATTATAGGGGTTTGCTCTTATGGAAAGAAGAAGAACCCATAAAAAACATAAAAAATTTGAATCTTTGGTTGTTGGTTGGTTTTATAAGGTTCTCTCCGTGAACATGCTTCCAAGGCGTTTTTTAGCCGATCTCATTTCAGACGTATGTTTTGAGTTACTTGCGCAATGTTCACTTCACGAAAGTCCTCCACACACTTTTTCTTATTTTTCTTCATCATCATATATCATTTCCTTCTGGATTCCTCTCTCCTCTAGATCATATGACTTGGAAGAGAGTTTACTCGAAGAAGGGATTATATGCCGATAGACAAGCTGACGACTCCCCCTCGAATAAAAGTGATGAGGATAGAAGTGGGGCCAAAAGGGCGCCCGACATACATATATCTCTAAAGATGGATATTGAGAAAGATAATGTCATGAGGGAGATAAATGTTTGAATCTAAATTATTCATATTTAAGAGATTATCTGACCTAATGTATCTTTGCTCAAACTTCTCCATCTTTAAACCCTTTTTGCAAAATTGAAAATTAAAAGCACCTCATCATCATACATTATTTTGAATGAATCTTCAAAAAGTAAATTCATCCTCGTACTTAATTCCATTAGCATTTTTAACTTAATCTCAAAATTCAAAATTAGGTTATTTCAAATTCATAAAATTTTCTGAAGAAAGTGTGTCAACTTTAAAGTGAGCTAAAAATCAATCAATTTAAGGAGATGATACAATTTTCGACATTTCCTTTAATTTCAATTTCAACTGAAATTGAAGCCAGTAAAGTTGTCACAATTATGTTTGAATGATGAGGAAACCCGTCATAAAAGTTTTGAATATATGTCAGAACTACCCCGAAAGTGGTAGTCTCAAAACACAAAATACCACATGATGTATCATAATATTCTCCTTGATGTTTATGCTTTGAGATCGTACACATGATTTTCATTAAAGAATAGGTTATTGATACTGGAGACTGAGAATTATATTGCATGTTGAACTCTTAACAGATATTATAACTATTGGGTTATATCTTTTGGGCCTTAAAAATATTTATTTTCAAATATTAGCAGGCCACGACTTGAATCTTTGAGATGCTTGTTCCTAAAAGGTTTGAATAATGTTTCAATAACTCTGCTTGTGTTGGTTGCTCTTATTATAAGGGATGCTACCAATATTCCACTTTTTAATCTTTGAAAAGTTTTAAACAAATTTTCAGAATTTAGAATGATAAAATTATAAAGTATAAACAAACTAAATCACAAAAATTGAAAAATAATAATGTTTGGCTTCAGTCTTATTAAAATTAAAAAAATGAAAGTACTAATCATTATTTAAATATGATTAACAATGGGTTCGTTCAAAAAAGAAAATCTTGAATATTTGATTTTGGGTCCCCAACAGGATGACATGTCATTTGACAAAATTTTCTTTCAGGACTTAACAAGAGTATAGCAATCACTGGGTCTCTAAATCTCTGAAGAAGACTTGATCTCTCATTATTTTAAATTTTGAGGTAAAACATAAATGAAATTTAAATCAATTAAATTTTAAAATCTCAAACATCAAATTTCTTACAATCCAATCAAAATGTAAATCCTTAAAATTAAAATTGGATCCAAAACTAAAAAAAACAACACGTCAAAAAGTTTAAAATTTTCAGTCTTTAGGACCTTGTCCTTTGACTGTTCTGCTATCATTGGGCAAGTTATAATTTTCTCAGGGTATCTTATACCCAATACAACTTAAAAAAATAAAAACTCACAAGCTTAATGATAAAATAATCAATTTTCAAACTAAACAACAAAACATTTAAAAAAATAATTAATTTTCAAACAAAAGCAATACATTTTCAAACAGAACCTTCAAAAAAAATTCAAGATCGAACATCAATCAAAATAATCTCCTTTAGGTCTGGCGTAATGTCCTCTGGGATTTAATTTCCATTTGATTAGTTATTAAGTTATATGTAAGTTCATGTGCTTTCTAACTTGATCTAGTCACCCTGTTCACCTCGTAGGTTTAATGCGAGTCTTTGTGCTTTCCACCCTAATGTGTTCAGGTTAATCAAATCAAATCATTCTTCTATTAGCTCTTAATTTAAACTTGAGTTCCCATGCTTTCTGACTTGATCTAATCATTTTGATCACCCCTTAGGTTAGATGTAATTCCTATGCTTTCCATCCTAAAGTTTTTAGACCAAAATCCATCAAACAAATCAAATCAAACCCACAAAAATAAATGAATAAAAAAAAACGAACAAACATTTTTCTAAAAAAATCAACATTTTTATAACACACAAAATTAGTCAACAAACCAAACACAATAATCAAAAATTTCAATTATCAATACCTCTCATAGTCTCAAGGATGTCATCCTTAGACAGTCGCAGCCACTATTTGGATAAGGTATAATGCCCCATGTGGTCTCCTACATCCAAGTATAACTAAAAAACTTGCAATTGTCCAAAAAAAATGAAACAACTTTTCATCATGTCAATTCAACAAATCAATCCAACAAAAATTCTAAGATAAACATAATGCACAATGAATCCACTTTATACTTCTTTGAGTCCATAAAAAATTAGAGTACGCCTCCCATGACACCAACATGATGGGACCAGGTTGATTAACCTTAAACCAACCAGAGTTTGTTTTGGAGATCAATTCATTAAGCTAAGTTTCTTCTTAAGTTATTCTATCACATACTGAAAGAAGTTTGTTTTTGATCCATCAGAAGTTGGAGCATGCCTCACATGACAACATCAGAATGTAATCAAATTGATTGACTTCAAATTAGTCAGGGCTGATTTTGATTGTCAATTCTTTGAGCTGGTAAACTTGATGTGATTAATCATGCATGTCCCTTTCATTTTAGCATATCGTAACCCTTTTTAGCCTTATTCAAGTTCATTGAAATTTGGAGTACGACCCACGTGGCACCAACACAATATGTTTAGGTTGATTGAACTTCCTATAATTGTCAGTCCGTTGAGTTAGTAAATCCAGGTTGAAGTATGACTTACTCTCATCCAGTATACTCAATACATACCAAAAAAGAGTTTCCAAACTTAATTTGATCTTATTCAAATCCTCCACAAGTTTATCTTTGGTTCATTGGAATTTGGAGCACGCCTTATGTGGCACCACACTATGTGACAAGGTTGATTAATCTTAGGGCAATCAAGGCTGGTTTTGTGAATTAATCCTTTAATTTGATAATTCTAATTTAAAGTAAATCTCCTACCAAGCTTTCTCTCAGTCCAATTTATCACACACTAACGAGATGTTATGTTCCTTCCTTCAAGGCTTGTCAGTTTTGGTTGGTCAATATCCAACCCCAATAGAACTGACACCTTTGCTGAGTAAAACTAAGATAGGTTTAGGTCGATATAGCCGCTCCTCTGAGTCAGTCATTACTTGACTCTGTGTTAGAATATCTTATTTGAAGTTAGATTGTACTAACTCACTAAAATCAACAAGGCTAGTTGATGTTGTCAGATTTCTTGGTTCGATCGATTCAACACTTTAGACTTGTAAATCTAGGATTGATTAATGGACTCCTTTCTGAATCATACAATCTCTTGATTGCCTACATAATAGTTATTTTTTCCTCCAAGATTTTAGGATGTTAATCGATAATATTTTGGTCATGCAGTCTACAATTTGACTATTAAACTTAGAGCATAATCAATATCCTCTAGTACAATCATTGAAAACCTGGGTTAAACAATTAGATCTAGTTTCGCCTTGACCATTCATTTCCACAGATCTAACTGGTGATCCGTCGAAAGTTGATGCTCGACTCATATGGCACCATCACAATGGGATTATGTTTATTGATCTAGTGACAATTACCATTGATGCCTTGAGTTAGTAATTTTAAGTTGAGATAAAACTTCTTAACTCTTTTAGCCCATTAAACACTAAAAGTATATCTTTCTATTCCCAGGTTCGTTAATTTTTGTTGACACGCCGGCCTCAACCTATACTACGCCTTTGCTCTGTAAATCTAGGATGGGTCCTAGTATAGCCATTGCACACTACCAAATCTAGATCTCTAAGCCTATCGAGTGTGGACTAGAGGAACAAGCTAACAATGGCTCTCCATTAAAGGGATTAAGCCCTGATGCAGGCCCCACACTGAGCAACCTGGTCCATTACTTTTATTTATGAGTACGGTAAAGTAATGCCTTAACTAATCTAAACTAAGTCTGGAGCAAGCAACATCCTTACTAAGAACCTTTCTTAGTCTTAGTCATTGAACGCCTAAAAAACAAACTAACACAAATCAATACAACACACAAATTTTCCTACTTCTCGGTTCATTAACCTCAATATTGCCATAGAATTCGATAAGCCAGTTTCTTCACTATGCACCCTGTAGAGTATGTATAGTCTCTAGTATTGTCATTGCACACTATAGAAGAACCCTTAGAAGCCCAAAGCCTAGTGGTCAACTTTTAAAAGTATCAGGTCAAAGCTTAAGGTAGATGCTAGTCCCTAAACTATCTGTTTTAAACTAACCACTTGACTTGCCCTTAGTTTAGACCCAATCTCACCTATCATGATCAAGTCACCCTTTTGCACCTCTTAGCTTGAGAATATATTCCTATATCCTCTTTCTTAATGTGTGCAGACACAACACAAATTCATGTCACAACTTCTTAAACCAAATCCCTCAGAAAGGCTAAATCAACTTAATCATTTGAATGTTCCTCCGCCTAACTCCCAGGATGAATGATAAGATACATTGTCGTCTTTCTTGATCTAATTATTCTGTCATCTTTTAGGTTGGATGTTAGTCTCTGTGCTTTCTCTTCTAGTATAGAAACTTTCTCTTAGCTTCTCTGACAAGCTAACAAGATGAATTATAAGATCTAACACTATTCTTTCTAATCTTATCAGCCCATTCTCTTCTCTCAATGAAAGTTAATCCATAATGTTTTTTTTACCCTAATGTGTCTAGGTAAACCTGAAATCCCTAGCCAATCCCAAAAATTATAATTCATAGAACACTAACTCCAAATCTCCAACATATCCAAAGCAAATCATATGTCTTTCAAATTTGGTTGACCGATATGTGTGGCGCACTTTGAACAGTTCACCACACCATATTGCGGGTCCATTTGTTGACCTCATTTTTTTTGTCACGGAACTTCTACGAACAATTTCCCCTGATTTGGTGCAATCAGATTGGCCAAGGAAATGAATTTTCTCTTTTTTTTTGTCCTGGTGTGGTCACGTTAGGCCTGGGCGTGACCACGCCCAAACATACCTCAACGTGGTCACGCTTAGCCTAGACATGACCACGTCCAAAAGTTCCTTGGTGTGGTTACGCCAGCTCTGGGTGTGACCACACCAAGTTATAGCTGGAGTCATCACTCTGCATGACAAGCCATCAAGTAGCGGCCTTCGTCCAATTCTTTAACCCATTTGATTCATCGTGTTTGTCAACCTGCCACCTAATTGGAAGGCTACAGAGGAGGGGGCTCCACCACCGCCTTTCCAGCCAATAAATAGGTGGTATTCAACATAACTAGGACATCCCGACATCCTAACTCTTCAAAACTTACCTCAAATAATTTGATTAGAGGAAAAAGAAGGAAGGACATCTCTCTGACGAGCCTCCTCCTCCGGTCAGCGTCTTTCTCCTACTAAGCTTTCTATACAATTTCATTTTAATTCTTAAGTCTAAAGTTAATTTTTATGCTAGATTAATGAACTTAATAGCTTTCGATAAGGTTTGGGATTAGACTCGACTAAGGTCGACTTGAACCTAATCTAACCTAACATACTTAATCTAGCTCAAACCTTAAACCTAACTCAGATCTAACCTAACCATGACCCAGCTCAGACTCAACATAGACTTGACTAAAACCCTAAACCTAACCCAGGTTTGATCCAAGTCATACCTGACCCAAACTCGAAACTTAACTTAGGTCTGATCCAACCTAGGTCTAACTCAAACCCAGTCTAACGCAACCCAAACCTGGCCCAAATGATTCCCTTCTCAGTTCAGGTGCACTTTCATACTGAGGTTTTACGCAAGTATATGTTTTGTATAAGTAATATCATATTTATGAGTCTACAATATCGATCCCAAAGGGAGTGAGGCAGTTAAAGTCTTAAGAAAAGTTTTAGCTTACTAAAATGAGTTTTAGCTTGGAAGTAAAGTTGGTTTGAAGTGTTGCTAACTAATTTTACAGAATTACTACCTATAATTTAAGATTTACTTCTCTAGAAATCATACTAATTATATTTAATGTGGTGAAAATCATGATATAAAAACTACCCTCCCTTGCATTGATATATGTAGTGTATAGGAAAACCAATACTTGAAATTGTGATTATGGCTAGTAACAAATAAGAGTAACTTTCTACTTTACCTTGTCCCAAATGCATAAAGAAGCTTTGCTAAACTAGTTTTAGTTCCTTAAACCCCAATTTGAACCCATCAAAGACTATTTCTCTATCTATTTTTGTCTCCCTATAGTTTATTTTTATTTCATAACCTATAGGTCAACCTGAATATTCTAATTATTCTTCTATAGCTCTCCTCAATCATAATAGATCACAACGTGTGTTAACTAATCATTTAGACATAATGATAGTAAATGAAGCATAGAAGAATACTCATCATATTGAAGATGGAAAATCAATTTCCAAAGATTCTACCATTTCTATATAACTAACGTAATCATTACAAGAGAAAAGAGAAAAGACTACTCATTGAGCATGGAAAACACACCACAAAACATTATTAACTTAAAGCAAATCCACTAGGAAATTGTGTTTTACAAAAGTATAATAAAAGAAAAGCACAATACTTAGCTTGTTCCTCTTTACAATGCTATGAAATGCTCTCCTAGCCTTTCCCAAACCCTTCCTGCAGTGTTGATGTAATCTTCTTACAATAAAAATCCCAATTCTCACCAAATTCTCTAATTCAAGGCTCTAATTCTCCCCTACAACGATCCTCTCATGTTCCTCTTCTTCTACCCTCGAAATACTTCTCTTCATGCCATTTTAGAACTGCACATAACCTTAAAATAACTCCCTGCATCATGGGGAGAACTGCTCAAAAAAATGCCCAGCAATTGCTGACGCCTACGTGGCAAGCTTTCTGTTTGTTCAGGTAAAGACTGGTGCCTTAGAGGCCAAGTGTGTGGCACTGAGGCGCTTGGGTACAGCGCCTTGGCCCTAAAGGCTGGCACCTAGGAGCCAGTCACTTGGTGCTTCCTTAGCTCCATGTCACCTCTGCTTCGCTCTGTTTCTTCTCCACTTTGTTCCACTTCTACTACCTATTGTACTTGCAAGAAGAACACAAAAATATTCTTCTTTAAAGTGCAATTTCATCCATAAAAAGCTGAAAAAAATAAAGGAATTTAAGTATGTTTTTGTACATATCAAAATCCTCAAACTTAAACATTACTTGTCCTCGAGTAGTACTAGCAAAAATTAATTTTATTAATTTAAAGAAGCTGGTTTCAATTAAAATTATCAAAAATTTTGTTTCAGGAAATACATAAAGTAAAATTTAGATTAACTCTAATAAACAATTCTATTTCTAGGGTATGAGTAAACCTTTTATCTAACAAGGAAAACCTGATTTTCTATTCAATTTACAAAGGAGTAAATGCTTGCTAACTAAAGTATTTTAGATGGTATAAAAATAGAACTTAAGCACTCATTTTAAAAATACTTACACATTCCCTTTGAATTAATATAAGCTCAGGGATGTAATATTATTTGAACTGTAAAACGAATCCAATGAAATCAATGTTTTATTAGACTTCTCATCAAGCTTCTCTTCCCCTTAATACTTTTTTTTAATCTCTTTTTTTCTTGCTTTAGGATATTTATTTCAATCCTTAGCTTTATTTTAAAAAAGATTATTATATCTGGATAGACCTTCAATATTTTTGAATTCCACTGTTAACCTTGAAAGTGAAGCCTATCACACTCTTTTACCTTTTCTTTCAAAATTTTTCAAAATAAATATAATACTTGAAATTTATATTTTGAAAAGAGGCTTAATTCTTATAAAATGTATATCTAAGATAATTGGGTTAAAATATAAGTAACTCTTTGTAAAATTAAATAGTTAAATTATTTTTCTACTGGTTAAACTATAAGTTCACTACACACTAATCTATACTTATTTACATTGAATGTAAAATAAAAAATACTATGTTTTCTGTATGCAGAATTGCAATAATTTCAATTTAACACCACATGCCTCAAATTTCTTTTTAAAGCTTAAGAATATGAAATTTAGGTAACTGAGGATAAATAAATTTAAGCTTTTAAAAGCTTTTCTCACCCCCTCCCGCCCCCCCCCCCAAACATGATTTTTAGCATATGAATTAATTTAGAACTGAAATATAAGTAGGGAGAAAAATTAGCATAGAAGTACATCTTACTACATGTGTTTATCTTAAACATTTATAAATATATTAAAGAAAGAACTAACATAGTGTAGAGAGTAAATTGCTGCTAAACATGATTAATATGAAACTTCACCAAAAAGATTAAAATATTACAACATATAAGTTTAATAGGAGTCCAGAGCAATAATTACATAGTTCAAAAATATAACCATACTACATTAGCACAAAATAATATGTACAATACATCAGAATAAGTAAAAGAAAGTACAACAACGTTATAGCAGGGAAAATAAAGAAATCAGTACATCCACATCACAATAAAAATCTACTCCTCATCCTCATCATCATCTTTGTTATCACCATCATCATCAACTTCCTCCTCTGAATCCTCCTCCCAGCGTGCTCTGCTCATATAACTGGTAAGGAGGACACACAGGAAACTCCACTGTTTTGTCACCCCCAATCCACTTATTCTATCTATTCATTTTTATTTGAGTAGCATGGAACTGGCCTCGATGGTCAAATTGCCTTTTGTTTTACAAATCCAACTGTGACAAATGCTCATTGAATTTGTATACCTCAACATGTAAAATTGCAATGTGATCCCTTGCTCTTTTCAAATGTTGTGCAGATTTATCCCTTGGAGTAGGAGGGTGTGGTGAATAAAAAGTATAAGAAATAGGCTGCTCTCTATCTGATCCTTCTTTGACATTAGCATGCCAGCTATATAACACAATTTTTGTTGTCGGGATTGCATTTAAGGGAGGAAAAATCTCCTCCTCACTTCTAACATCAACTCCCACATGTTGGCATAAGGAAAATATAATAGATGGATGTCCTAAACCAAGTGTTAATCCTAACTCTGTGGCATTGACTATAGAATAAGGGATGATGAAACCAACATTAATAGGATCATATTTCTGGATATAATAATTTAAAAGGGAACAATCAATATTTACTTTACTAGTGTTTTTCGATGGAAGTAAATGTCAAGCCTTAGAAATTCCATTTAATTTAAAGGTAGAAAATTTGATTAGAGCACCCTCACTATCCTTCCACTCTCCTCTACCATCAGTTAAATTTGTATAACTTCATCAAGAAGATATTTATTTAAAGGAGTATTAGAATAAGTACAATGAGAGATATTACTCAAAGATAAATATGCATTGATATAAGAGGTGGGAATATCTATATATGTTCCTCTTACAAAAATAAATCCATCCTGATCTTCAAGTAGAATTGAATAAAATTCTCTTACTACAGCTATTACAATAACAAAAGCATTATCGCAGAATTTTTCTCACTTCTTGCCAGTAATTTTCCTTTCCATCTCCCCCACCCCCCCAAGACTAACAAATCCTCTTTCAACAATTAATTTCTTTAATATTAAGAGGTCTGAATATCACACCTGCGCTTTGGAGCCCACAAACTTCTTCCTATCAAAAAAAACCTTGCCCATGCCTCCCTTGGTTTTGGGTTCCATAATAAAGGGTGAGATATGCAATCTAAGATGAAATGAGTTCAAATGTATGATATAAATGATTCAATATGCTAATTAAGAGTTTAATCAACTCTCCCCAAAGAATTCTCTTTTTCTCCATGGTCTTTCCAAAAAACCCAAAAGTTTTGGGATGAAGAACTCAAATGCATGATCGAGAGATAAAACTTTACCTAAGGTGGTGGTTTCTAATCTCCAATGCCTCTAGAATGAGCACAAATGTAAATTAAATAGAAGCCCTATGTATCACCCTCAGTTCTCCAAAGAAGTGTTGGGGAGGTGGGGGGGGGGAGGAGTTTTTTGCGAAAATGACCTAAATCGGGGCAGTTCAGTCAATTTTGTCAAACAAGAAGGAGTGTCGTCTAGGCACTGCGATAGTGGCACCAAGGCACTTGGGTATAACACCTTAGCACCAGTATATTGGAATATCTTTACTATTGACAGATGTGTTGTCAATCCCAAGTACTATTGTCTACAAAGGTATACACCACTGGCAGTTCAAATGAAAATCTATTCCACAAGCTCCTCAAATGGTTGGTTTATTGAACCACCCAAATGGAAGAACTAGGTCAAAAATAGGAAGTAAAGAATTGAGATGGACTAGTCTATGTCCAAACTCAACATGTCCTTGATATATCTTTAAGCTCGATTGCGAACTAAGATGTAGAGGATTTGGTTGATCCTACTACTTCTAGAGAACATATACAATTCTAATCACAACGAGAAGACTAAGGAATTACCTCCCTCAAATCACATTGAAATTAAAGCAAACCAGTCTTAATCTTAAACATCAACATATGAATATAAACAATACAACCCACAACAAATAATAACAAAAACACTAACAATAAAAACAAACTTGATTTGCCTCCTAAGAAGCACTTGGTTTAACGTCATCATCCCGACGATTCTAGAAATTTTCTCAGATTGACCCAACATTAAGACTTCATTAACAATAGGTCTTTGACCACCCAGGTAATGTTTTAGCCTTTGTCCATTCGCTTTGAATATTCTACCACTCTTAGGATCTTTGAATTTTTGCATGAATGGACCAACATATGGTCTATTATGAAAAGTGAGTATAAATTTAAATATCTTTCTTTATTTTTATGCTCTGGTAGTAACACCCACCCTTTAATGACTATTATTATTTTTATTTCTTGTTTGCCCACCCCTATATTTTTCTTCTTTTTCCCCTTTTTTGGATGAAAAATCTCATTCTATTTTATTTCTCTTTTCTCTTTCAATGTTGAAAATGCCTAACTGAAAAACTTTTTATATCTAAATTCTACTTATTTTTTTTATGTTATGAAATCAAAAAGATAAAAATCTTGTAATGTACCATATGACTCAAAGGCATAGACATCCATCTTTATTACCAACCTTACTTTAAATTTATAGGCTTAATTTGAATGTATCATAATAGTATAAATAATATGACTATGAGGGTATAATTATATTGAAATATATTAAATAATAGGTACATCTCATTAATATAATTAGTTGTAAATTTCACGTAGATGATTAAATATCCCCATCTAAAATATCAATAACAAAAATATTATAGTGTATCAAAATAATTATTTTAATATGAAAATTTAACTAAGATAAAGGTGAAGCTCAAAGCTAGACACAACCTGTTCCCCTTTACTTAAAACAAATCATGTTATAAGTGACAACACATTATAAGAATCAAAATAAATAGGTAACCAAAGTGACAAATATAGGTGAATAAAAAAATTGAAATGTTGTAGTGGAATAAAGAAAGATAGAAAAACATAAATCTATAATAATAAAAACAATGAACATAAATTCAAAATAACTAAAATGGGACTCAAATTTATCGGTGGGGCGGTGTTATTGCTCTCACATTGATTTTCACTTCTCATCTTAAGAAAATAAAAGTAGAATTAAATTTATAAATAAAATAAAACCAAAAACAAAATAAATAAACTTTAAATTATAAAAGTATTATTGTCTCCTAAAAAGTGTTTTGTATAACATCCTCAACTTGACACTAAAAAATTTGTACATTTCAAACTATTTTCCATTTTATTTACATTTTATTATGGATTGTTTATAATAAATGGACTAGACTTAGTGCTCCTTTGTCCAAGGTCCTTGAGTGTCTTCTTGATGGAACATAGTGTGGTTTTTTTAAGATTTTTGGTGTGCTCTCTGATCATGATGTCTTTTGGCTTAATTACCAATTTAACACAAAAAGAGAAAATTTCCTTGGAGAACACAAATCTGTTAGCTTTCATAATAAAATTTTTTAGGAAAATTCCTCTTCAAATATCTATCCATCTTTTTTCACTAGATCTTTGGGTGGCTTTAATCTTTTCAAAAATAACTTTTTTTAGATTTTGGTTCTCTTGGTCTACTAACTTCTTTAGTTGCATTTCCCTTCTCAAGCTGAAAATATTACTCAGTTGCTTAAATCAACTTCAGTATTTTAATAGAGAGCATCATGATATCTCTATACTTACTATTATGATATCTATCCCAATTATACTTCAATATTCTTAATTATAATTTCTAATCTCTGAAGTAAGGCTTCATATCTCTACAAAGTAGCTTCCATTCACATTATGAATTGTATCTTCATTATCATTAACTATGATAATGCATATTTTAGAGATATATCCTCATTCATCAGTTGTGCGGGACTTTGTTGTAGAGGAAAAAAAACTTATGATATGCTCTTTGTTGATGACGCCTTTATGGTTATTGGAATCCAACTAGATGGTGTCCAACCTTTGTGTTCTTCTATAAGAAACTTGGGTTTCTTTTCCATCCCTTATTATGGTTATTTGATCAAGGGTTGTATAGAAGGTTCCTTGCAAAGTTTAGTTCCTCTATGTATGGCTACACAAATAGGTTTTGTTTTTAGTACTCACTTCTTTTATGACCACCTCTATAACGTTCATAGTATAATCGAAGACTAGGGACAACATTCACTATGAAAGAGCTTTATTTCTTTGTCTAAGAAGCAATTGTGAAATGATTGCAAAAATGAAATCCAACTCTTGTATAGTGGCAATTGGCTTCTTTGGTAGGATTCTCTCACTCAATCATAAGTAGTTAGTCATGAACATCTCTTCAAGTAAGCCATATGTTGCTCCCATTTCTCTCTCATAAATATGATGACAATGCGACAATAAGATATTTTATGTTGGCACAACCAACTCATTTTGGCAATCATTATTGGTTGAAAGCAATTGATAAGAGTTTTTATGTCAAGAGATCTTCTTAATAATAGAATTGCTTGACAATAAATTTATCTAACTATTTTCTCTATCACTTCAAGAAAATGATAACATCCATAATTAGATTGTATTGTATGACACTATTTTATTTGAAGATGTAACATATCTTCAAAAAATTTAAGATTTGAAAGTTGAAATTCTTTATCGCTAAGCCCATGAAATGGAATTTTTGTATCATTGTAGGGTTGATAATTTGATCACAAAATATTAGCTTGCTAGTTTAAAAATTGATTAGAGGATGCCATGCAACATTAGAAGTGCATAGTTTAACAAAATCCTAACCCTTATAAACAAGACTGCTTCTTCATTATTGTTTTCTTATTATAACTGGTCAAGCTCTCGGTTTACTACTCTTTCTTAACCTTCTAAAAAATAAGCAATTAACTTCAAGATTTACAACTAGCAGTGGCTCACCTTCCCCACAACACATTCAACATGACAAAATCTATAAACCAAGTAGGCAAAAAATGTAAAATAAGATTAAAAAAATAAAATAAAGCATACTTGAAATAACAATACAAAATGAGTATTGATATCAACATTGCAATTCCAATAAAATGCTAAGAACATTGTATGGGGCAGGCGTGTACCACACATAATATCATGCTTGCTAGAGAATGAGTTTAAAAAAGTATTAAAGTGCGAATAAGAATACCATCCCATAGGAAATGAACACTAATTAGTGAAATTAGGTGTGTATGATATTATCTTGATGGTAATTAGAAGACAAATTAAAGTACTAATCTAAAAAATTAATAAGATAAAATGAGGATGGCTAAGATTTAGGGATTTGATTTCATCTATGATTACTTGGTTGACTAATTTTTAAATTAGATAAGAGATTTATTTTATTCTATTAAAGTTTGATCAAAGGTGTTGACTACCTTTCTCCTAAAAGAGTAAGATTTTTGTTTTCTCTAAGATTTTTGTTTTCTCCACAAAACCTACTTACTACTTCATAAAGTGTTTGTGGTTATTTGTATCCTACAATCTATTTATCATGCTATTTTTCTTTAATCTATCAAGATTGGCCAAACAATCAATCAATATCATAAAAAAATATGTGATAATTGTAATAATAAAAACTTTAAACTTTCATTTAAACTCGAATCCAATACAAGCAACCATGGTTGCACCTAATAGCTAGAAAAAATGATTTAATTCATGATAATTACTAAAAATTCCTAAAAAATATATAAATAAGTATGATAAACAATGTTACAAAGAAAAGAGCTAAAAAAACTAAATTATATAGGCTCTCACACCTCTCCTGCGGCCTTTCCATTTTTTTTTTGGTGCCTCGAACCTCTCTTAATATTCTCTTCCAATTCTTCTTAAAATTGCAACTTTGAAACTCTAGAAAAAGATTTTAAAAAAGCTGAAAAGTAAGAGGCATCGCCAAAATTTGGTCAAGATTTAGTATGGCGCCCACCAGGCCCTCGTCTAATTGCCTATCTATGGTGCATAGTTACTTATATGTAGCTTTAGATACCAAGTTAGGTACTATTTTGTACATTCAATTCACACTATTTTTTGGTTATAATTATTCTTTGATGATCTTTAATATTTGATTAAACATAGTATGTCATAAAATACACATAAATTAATGCTCTCATTGAAGTTTCAAAAAGTAAATAATTATTATAGTGAATTTTCAATAATCAAGTTGAATATTATGTGAAATTGATATCACATAAATTAAATATTTGGTAGTGCATATAATTGGAAGTAGTGTTGATGATTGTTTTAATATATAAAATTTTAATTATACTTTTCAAATAAATTATAGTGAATATGTGTTTCCAATTCTATATAATGAACATGAAGTCAAACTTTTCTTTGTAAACTTCAATTTAAAAAAAAAAAAAAACTATAAACTAAATAAAAGATGTGAAACCATTTCGGTTCGCACGCCCTGCCACGGGGATTATTGAGTGCGGACATCGTATGCATCTCTGCATGCGGTGTTCGATCCTGGCCGTAGATCACGATGATCTACGGTCAGGATTATTTCCGTTTTTTTAAAAAAAAATAAAAAATTTTAGGTGAGGCCCACCGAAATACATCAGTACCGTAAATCCGGATCCGCATGGAATAATTTTTCTGCCACCCACGCATGCAATTACGCGATCGCTTCCTCTGTTCTCTCAATTTTTTCTTTCTCGCGAAAGCAGTTCACGTTCATTGCTTTGGCCACCATCGTCATTGATCATTCTGGTTCCATTTACCTCATTGATTTTTCACTCATGGAATATTGACCGCTCCAATTCGCCGTCTCTTGTTCGGGTTATGAATCACTTGTGAGGAGCTAGATACAATACAAAGAGGATCCAGCATCGATAACCAGAGCTCGTATTAGGGCTTATAATGTATCAATATCGTTATTTATAATCGATGCTGCAATATGGGCCAAGAAGAGCCGAGCGGCAATGGGGAAGGGGAGGGGTTGGAAAGCAACATTGATAGGAAACCAAACCCTAATCAGGTGTTAATGACATCGCATTCGGAAGAGGCAGTCGATGCCAAAGGAGATGAAAGGGAAAAGAGCGCATCCGTGGAGGAGGAGAAGGTCGGCGTGGTGGATGCAGCTTACAAGGGTTTTCTTTTAAGGAGTGAGAGTGATCGGGAGGAGTGTAGGTAAATAGCCCGATTTATGGTGTTATAATTCTTTTCTCCATTTCTTTTGGATGCATTTCTTCTTTGGTTGAAATTCGTTATGTTGGGGTTGGAGGAAGCGTAGATATCTTATGAATTAGGTCCCTACTCTTCAAGTTGGTTGATCTTTTTTATTATTCTGGTTGTAAACCATTTTTAATTACTTTTAAATGGGAGAAATTGTTAGCATGAACTGATATTTTGTTCCCGTGTAAATACATAGCCATATGCTTTATGCGAGCAAAATAAAATTGCGTGCATATTTTGAATTTATAAAGAACTTTACTGATGATTGTCCTTATCATGCCAGCCATATGCAATTTTTCTTCTTAAATTATGTTAATTTTAGAAATTTTGTTCGATATTTTAAATTCCCTGAATGAACTGATAGTTCCCTCTTGGTAGTTGCTGGGATAGGAATTGTCAAGCTTTCATCATGGTTAACCCTTCACGTGATTCTCCATGCTATTGTTATTAGTAAATTAAATTATGATCATCAATGTCAAACTAATTTTTATTCTTTTTGTTATAACTTTTATGAATTGATCATAGGGAGGATGATTGACAGTACTAAGGAAAATGATGAATTATATTAGTTTAATGATGAACTTGACTCAAATAAACATTGTCAAAGTACCGATTTTAATTCTTTTTCTGTTTCTCTGACAATGGAATTATACGACATGATATATTGGTCATCCTGGTTTTTAGTATCTAAAATACTTGTATCACAAATTATTTTAGAATAAAAATTTATCTTTTTTTAATATAAAGTTTTTCAGTTTGCTAAAGAT
Source organism: Phalaenopsis equestris (assembly GCF_001263595.1). Taxonomy (NCBI): domain Eukaryota; kingdom Viridiplantae; phylum Streptophyta; class Magnoliopsida; order Asparagales; family Orchidaceae; genus Phalaenopsis; species Phalaenopsis equestris. The sequence goes on from NW_018165229.1 coordinate 327,382, forward strand.
CCTCATGCATCGTTTTCTCCATAAATTTACAAATTAACTACGCAATTTATTTTAATTTATAACAATATCTGGAGTCCTTATAAAAATCTTACACATTCTGAGGAAAAATAGTTTATGAATTTTATTGTTGATCACACTAGGTTATGTTAGGTTTGTTTAATGAAAGAAAAATCTGAAATGAAAATAATTTAAAAGGAAAATTATACCATGGTACACACGCAATTCCAAAATCATTCAAATATTACTGAATGATAATAATCGAGAATATTTCAATAATATTTTGGGTCAATTGTTTTTCGAAAAATGAATAATTCATCATAGCTCTTGTGCCAACACTTCACAAATAAAATGGCGTGGTTGAAAGGAAATACAAACACTTATTGTATGTTGCTCGGGAATTGCTATTTACTAGTCAGATGCCTAAATTTTTTTTGGGTGAACCAGTTCTTACTGTTATTTTTCTCATAAATAGAATACTCAATAAAGTTTTAAATTTTGAAGCACCTTTTGATGTTTTTTTGATTTTTTTTCAAAAGAATCATCTCTAATTTTTTCTATCTCTAAAGATATTTGAGTGTATTGCTTTCATTCACCTTCATAATCAAGGAAAACATGAATCCCTAACTAAAATTGTGTTTCTTGGTATGCTCCTATCCAAAATGGATATAAATGCTTTGATCTAAAGTCTAAAATATATTTGTTATCATAGATGTTACTTTTTTTTTAATTGCAATCTTTTTGAAACCTTATCTTCAAGGAGGGAACAAAATAATTTTTTTTTTCAAATTGAAGAAACTCAAAATAGTATTTCTCTATCCTTAATTGTTCAACCTGAAAAACACAAGCGATTTTATATCAGGAGAGAGTGTCGAGTCTTTTAGATATTGATGTTCTTATAATGCCATCTCATGATATTTATAATAAAGAATAATTAGGAAAAAGAACTACGATAGTGGTGCCGTTTGATATTATCTACTTACGACAGAGGAAAATTTAATTAAAAGGGTCCACGAATATTTTATACTGTCTAAAATCCACAACAAGTATTGTTCTCACTAATCCTTTACCACATGTTTAGTCTACTTCATCTTCAATTTTTGAGTCTTTTAGCCCTGAGTTTATTGAGTATATCCTTCTCATTGGAGAAATGTCTTGCACCCAATATCCATTATCCCATTAAGTGTCATATGAAAACTTCTCACACACTTTCTTTGCTTTTACCACATAATTATTGGGTATGGAAATTCCTAGAACTGTGCAAGATGTCTGCAAGTCGCTAAGTGGAAGTAAACTATTTTCTAGAAAATGAAAACTCTTGAAAGAAAATAGCATGTGTGAATTGGTTGTTCTATCTATAAGAAAGATTACTATTGGGTGTAAATGAGTGTTTACATTTAAGTATATTTCTGATGGCTTTCTAGAACGGTACAAGGTTCAATTGGTTATTAAGGGATTTATGCAAACCTATACAATTGATTATTTAGTCATTCACTCTAATCACAAAATTAAACTTTGTAAGGGTTTTTCTGTCACTTGGAACTAATTTTGACTGGCTCCTACAATAGTTGAATATAAAGATTGTCTTCCTCAATTGAGACTTGGAGGAAGAGGTGTAAATGAATACACTTTTGAGATTCAACGAGAAGTTTGGTACAAAGGTGTGTGAACTAAAAAAGTTCTTATACATGCTGAAGTAGTCACTGACAACGTGGTTTAAGAAATTTACACTATTTGTTAAATGTTAAGGGTATATTCATGGGCAATGAGATTATACAATGTTTTTTAGACATTCAAATGATGGGAATATAGCCATATTAATTGTGTATGTGGACGATATTATTCTCACCGAAAATGATGCATATGAGATGAATAGTTTGAAGACTTCTTTATCATCTGTTCTTTAAACCAATGACTTAGGATCTCTGAGGTATTTCCTTGGCTTGAAGGTTGCTTGATCGAAAAAAAGGAATTGTTGTCTCCTAACGGAAGGATGCTCTTGATCTTCTCAAGGAAACTAGGATGAGTGAGTTTTAACATGCAGACCCTCCAATTAATCCCAATAAAAAGTTGGGAGATGAGAAGGAAGGTTATTCAATGAATATAGTTAGGTATCAAAAATTGGTGGGGAAACTAGTATTCTTTTTACATACCAGGCCATATATTGCTTTTGCTCTGAGTTTGATAAATCAATTTACGCATTCACTCCATGAAAAACACCTTGAAGCAGTCAACAAAATTCCATTATCTAAAAGATATACCAGGAAAAGGCTTACTCTTTCAAAGGACCACATAAAAGGGCATAGAGGCGTACACTGATATAGATTGGGTAGACTCAGTTATTGAAAGATCAACTTTTAGATACTGCACCTATATGTGGGGAAACTTGGTTACATGCCAAAGAAATAGAATGTGGTTGCAAGGAGTAGTGCTGAGCTAGAATACAAGGTCTTTGCTAATGAAGTATGTTGACTTTATGGTTGAAAAGAATTCGTGGGGGGCTGTAGATCTCGATAAGGTTGCCAATGAAGTTATATTGTGAAAATAAAACAATCACAATCATTGCAGAAAATCCAATGCAGCATTATCGAACAAAACATGCGGTGATTGACAAACACTTCATAAAAGAGAAGATTGATTGTGGAGCTAGTTGTATGCCATTTGTTCCTATTGCTCAACAAATAGCAAATCACCAAAGGATTGTTCAAGCCTAATTTTGAGCTCCTTGTAAGCAAGTTGGGCATGATAGATATCAATGCTGCAGCTTGAGGGGTGTGTTGGTTCTTACAAAGATTTTATTTTTAGTATATTCTATTATTATTATTTTCTATTTCTAGAAGTTAGAATTATTGGTTTGTCATAATTCTTGTTTTCTTCTTTTATCATGCATGAGTAGTTATGGCTGATTTTATTAGTTTCTTACTATGGGAGCCGTCCCTCTCTATTTATCTTATTATCATTTTCTTTGAAATTGAAGAGGAATAATTATTTTTTTTCCTCCCAAAACCTGCACTTTATCAGTGGCCGCCACATTTGATTTTAATATTTGTAAGTTGCATTGACTTTCACATGTGATTATATCAAAGCTAGGTCTCTTATTTTCTTGCTCATTTTTTTCTAGTTTCTTTTGGAAAAATTATTTGCTCACCGAGGCAATGTCAATTCTTGTCATTTAGAATTGACAGACAATTAGAGATTATCAATAGTTGTTTGTAATATTGTTTGTGCTACTTTGAAATATGCCGTCATAATGTTTGGAAATTTTGCCTTGGGCATAATTTTTTTCTATATTATCAATACTCACAGTTTGATTGGAATGTCACCGCTTAAGTGTTGTATGGCTGAGTTTTACCATAAATCATTTCATATGAACCAAGGTCTTTAGATATTGAAGCTAGGGAATTTATGCTCTAGGTTTGATTTGAAATAATTTTAAGACTATTTAAATTTAGAAAAAAAACTCAATCAATTGAAACAAATGACTGATAAGCAATACTGTAAATTACATTTTTTTTTTGAAATATTACATTTGCATTAATCAAAAGAAAAGCAACAAAACTATGTCCAAGGACACTAAACAAGCTGGCTCTTTTCCTCTTGCAAAAAATAAAAAGAGGATCATCAACATTCATAACATACAAAATAAAATCCTTATCTATGGCCATTCTGGCACAAGTATGAGCAACTCTGTTGTTGCTCCTGAAGATGTGTTGGAAAATAACTTGCTTGAATCTGGACAAAAAAGCAAAATTTGGATTACTAGGCACCTCCAATTGTCAGCACCTTTTATCCATACTCCTTCGCAGAAAGTCCATGGCGTTGGAGTTGTCAGTCTCTATAATAATCCCTCAACATTCTGTCATCCAATCTTCAATGAGAGTAGAGAGAGCTAAAACTGCCATCATTTCCACTTATGTGCTGTCCCAATGAGGAAGTCCTTTTCTCATAGTCGTAATAAGTTCTCCCGACTCATCATGCATGACAATATCAATACCAGCCCGTCCCGATGAATTTAATGCACCATCGACATTGACTTTTACCCAACCCGAAGTGGGGGATGCTAGAAGGCTGACCCTCAGTGCTTTGAAATTTGGTATAAAGAGGGGTCGGTAAATTATTCCAGCACATTGATGCCACTGTGGTAGATGTACAATGTGATTTCCCATGCTTCTTGTTATTTCTGGCATGCCAATAGAGATAAACTACATTACAATAAAGCCGCGCCATAGCTAAATACTATATGTTGTTTCGCTTATGTTTCTCAACGACATCCTCATAGGAGTAGAACATAGGATTAATGCAACCCCATAACCTGGGCTTCTCGAGAGCTGCCATCAGAAATAATTAATTAACAGTAATTTGGTGTCTGTCCTCAAGATCGGGGCAACCCTACGGGCATTGATGTCATTCATGAGGCCCCGCCGCAGCAACCATCCATTAGAAGGAATGGCATCTAAGCTTAACCTTCACAAAAAAAATTTCTCACGGGTTCTCAATTTGAGTTTAAGAAGCCAAGCCTGCATGTTTTCCAACTGAGAAATATCGGCTTGATAAGCCATAAAAGTAATAGAAATTCCAGCAAGTCGCTTACAAAGTTTAGGAGAATTTCTGCCGAGGTCAAGCTTGAGGGGATATGGAGTATAATATCAGCGAGCTCCACACAATAGTGCGATCTTATTTCTGTATGTTCCAGCTTTGATTGTTAACCAAATCAACAACTTGTTTGGTTTCATACAAAAAAGAATTAACAAATGTGGGCCATCGGCTTGGCATGCAATCATTTATCCAAATTTGGGTCACAATTTGGATTTTATTACCACCACACACATTCCAACGAATGATCTTATTGAAACTAGCAGCCCGCTACAGTCTTCCAGGAAATGGAGTAACTTCTTTTAAAGTTATAGCCCCATAAATTAGTACCATACTTGTTAGCCAAGAATTTATGTAGCATCGAATCCGAACAAGAAATGAAAGCCCAAGCAAGCCTAGCCTGCAAGGGGGCCCTCTAGTCCTTGGCCATATGAAACCCTATTCTTGAATGGTTTACATAACTCGTGCCACGGGACATAATGCATCCTTGGATGCCCTGACCCTTCTGCCATAAAAAAGATCTGCCCTTGACACAATTTGGGCAGATCTTTTTTAGGATATCTTCGAACATGACGACAATCATGTTGTGACTATTAAAGAAGTTAAAATGATAAATACTTAGAGTGAAATAGGAATGGATAAAATTAATTTGAAAGTTCAAGGTTTTATAAAGCATGAAGTTGCATTTTCTTTTGGTTTTTCAAGAGAAATTTTAAGTTGATATATCTGGTAGGAGGGATTTGGTTTACAGGAGAAGAAAAACTTTAGTTTGATTTGTCTTTTAGGAGAATTTTGGTTTATAGGAGGAGAACTGCAGCTGATAAGTACTAGTTATGTTGTGTTTGTAGCTTCTTTTAATTGTTTTCTTCATATATTGTTTAGTAGTGGTTTGAGATGAGGTTTCCATATTATGTTGTTGTTTTTGGATGTTTAATTTTATTGCACTTTGTAGATTATTGACTTTTTTAAATATTATAAGTTTTTAAAAAATTTTGTGGAAAGTAAAATGAAGTGTTAAGACAATCCGGCCGCAGTTCCTACCTTAGTTAATTCTATGCACCGGGCCGGATCGTGATAATTATTAGAGCGGGAAGTAATAATGTCAACCAACAACATCCTAACACATTGGTTGATTGATTCATGCAAGTACAAAAAGCACTTAGATGGATGGATCCATTTTTCTCTAAATGATAAGTAATTGTATTGAAAAGCTGAAAGATCTTGTGTCAGCTTTAGTTAGTTGAATTGTTTGTTTAATGTGTAACTAGTTTTGCTGGGTTATTAGTTTGTCGATCGTTGGTTTTAGCAAACATGTTTTGTAATAAGGAGGGCTGAGACCTGAACAGAACTACAAATAATTTGATCAGTCAGTTATGTAGAGTGAGCTGAATTTCCCTTGTTTTTCTTCTGTCCGTTGTTCTTCCTGTGCCTGTTTTTGTAATTCATTTTTTTTTTGTTTGAGCAAGCTTGAATTTCTTATAAGTGACATGGTCACAATCACTATAATGTTTGTCCAAACATTCAAACCTTGTTTAAATATGTCTAAGTGCTCTATTTAAAGTACATAAAGTCAACATTCAGAAAAGGGTTGGATGTGTATAGATGGTCAAATCAATCAAAAGTACATAACATAAAGTCAACATTCAGAAAAGGGTTGGATGTGTATAGATGGTCAAATCAATCAATATGCAATGAGTCCATCTCAAAATTCTATTTACAAACTTTTGGTATGCAAAGTCATATCATCTAAGGAGCATGATTAGATGTCATTTGCTATTTTCTTTCTAGTATCTCGAGTTGACTGGGCTAGGGCAACAAATTAGTTGACTTATCATTTCAAAATAAGGTCTCGGTTTTATTCTGGACAAAAAGGCTCAAGGGTACCAATGCGTTTGACTTTGGTTCCACTCATGTATGGCTTAATAGGATCAGTTGATTTATATCAAAATTGGCTCAAAAGCATGAAGCGTGGCCAGTTTGGTTTAAAGGCGTTGACATGACCAGTTCAATTATGTGGAATATAGCTGGAGCCTATTCGAAAGGAGAGCATTCTATGGCATACATATGGGATGAATTATATTTTAATGAATGCTTTTGAGATAATGTTTGGAGTTCATACATTCAAACCTTGTTTAAATATGTCTAAGTGCTCTATTGAAAGTACATAAAGTCAACATTCAGAAAAGGGTTGGATGTGTATAGAGGATCAGTTGATTTATATCAAAATTGGCTCAAAAGCATGAAGCGTGGCCAGTTTGGTTTAAAGGCGTTGACATGACCAGTTCAATTATGTGGAATATAGCTGGAGCCTATTCGAAAGGAGAGCATTCTATGGCATACATATGGGATGAATTATATTTTAATGTATGCTTTTGAGATAATGTTTGGAGTTCATCTTAGATGGAAAGTGCCTAAGAGTACTAGCGTGATTGGTTGTGATTCCATGAAAGTACTATGCATTGGGCTTGGATGAATCATATCAAATTTTGTTTTGGAATTGCCAAGCCTTATGAGATGATCTTGTTTTGAGCTCTCATTTTGAATCTTCAATGCATGATTATATATTTGAAGGAATTTTGCGTACCCTGGATGATTTACTTTTAGTGTGCAAAGTACATTTGTAAATGAATATTCTCTTAGACTATAGGACTGCCAACACAAGACGTGGGCAAATGGGGTTGTTTCATATAAAGAATGATTTGTTGCTAAGCATGACCAGAAGGTGCACCATTGATGTTGGGCAAACAACTTTCTCATGGATCGTTAATTTTATAGGGATTCAATCATCCTAAATGGGCGACTTATTATTTGGGAATTAGATCTTTAAAGGGTGATTAATCTGATGGTCCGCTTCAAATAAATATGTAGGAAGAAGTTTCCCTCATTATTTGCTTATCAGATTGTGAATTGATTTGGATATCGTGTTTGTTGAAATTTTAATGGTCTAATTTGTTTTGGTGAAGATTGCCATAGGTGTAGATTCATATCATTTAATCCATTTTTAAGACCAGATTTTTAGGAACATGCTCTATTTTTATGGTGGATCAGTTTTTATTTAATTAAGATTTAGAATTCGGTGGACTATTTAATTAGAAATGATTTTTTCTTAACCTCACTTGTACGTTGACTCAAAATCATAATTTTTGGTCCCTTATCATAGAAGTTCATTCAAGTTCCTGTAGGCCATATTAAATGTTATTTTTTTCCCATGTTCACACTTTATCTCATAGCACATTCTTTGTATCTTTTTAGTTCATTTTTATCTTGTTACATATTTGTTTAACGTTTGAGATCGTTTTTCATGTGCCCATTTTGTTGATTATTTCTACGTCATTCTCAAAGGATGGAAAAAGTCTACCAAGCCATCACACATTTCTAAAAACTTGTATGGAGCAGTGAATATTATCTGCAACCATACAATTAGTTTCTTTACATGTCTCTATCATATATTAGAAGTTTTTAAAAAATTTTGTGGAAAGTACAATGAAGTGTTAGCACCATCCGGCCTTTGAGAAAACATATTTACAATTAGTTGGCATTGAGCTAATTTTGATAGTGCTTCTTTATCCCTTAGTGAAAGAGCTATTGGGGCATGCCACTACTTATGCAGAATTGGAGCTCATGTTTAACCATGATAATGATAGAGAACGTGGATATTATAGAAATTTAGATTTCCGTTCCAATGTTGAATGTTTGTCCACCTCCATCACACAACAAGAGCTTGCATCATTAACATCAAATTAACCATCAACCAAGGTAAGCCTCAACAACTTGTCCATGTTGATATTATTTTTATTTCAAATTTCTAAATAATATTTTAATTACCAGAATAACTTTAGTATTTTAATTTGTTGGGGTGGGTTAGTTGGTAGTTACTTGTAATTTAGTTGTCAGATTAACGTTAAATTAATATTCTTCATCATATGGACAGCCTATCATTTCCCATTCAATTTAAAGAGTTAACACAATTCAAATTCAAGAAGTTACACTTCAAGGCATAAATCAAGATCTTCTCCAAATGATACAGCTGACCGCCAATTATTTCGAAACCACCAATAATTCAATTGGAAACATCAAAGGTTATTCAAGGAGTATCAATGCATGATCCAAGCTCTTCCATTTAGTCATTGAAGTTCAAAACCATTGACTTCGTCAAGATTAAACATTTTTTTTATTCCTTTGATTTTTGAATTATGATTTCCTCTTTCATAAACATGAAGTGTGCTTATTTGAAATAAATGAGTGAATAGATGACATTTGAACATTTTTAGACAAATTATTGAATTAAATCGTGATAGCAGATTCCTTTGGTTAGAGGCTTGCTGGCTGCAAGCCACCATAATTCTCTTGTGAGGATTGTGTTTTTTCTTTTAAAATTCTCTTTTTCTCCTCACTAGCCAAGACTATCGAGTCTCATTTTCAATGTAAAATCTAATCTTGTTCTTCTACCATGGCCTCTCACGTTCCTACCATTTATCACCATCCCTTAATTCCAAATTCATTTAAATTTTAATCTCATTTCTTTAATTTATTTAAGCTTAAATCCATCCTCTCTTTCTTTTTTTTCCTTTGGACAATGTGGGAGAAAAACATGGGTGAATAATAGATTAGTTTAGTGAATATTTAAAAAAATAAAAATCTTAGGCTATGTAAAATGAATCTGATTGAATTTGGCCATTTTGAAAATTTTGAATTTTTAGTTGCAATTAAGTTATCATAGAGCTGAACTCAGTGAAAGCCATGGTCACAATTGTTGTAGAGAATCATGTCATAGATCCACCACTTAAAACTTATGTGCCATCTCCAGATATAGCAATATATGCTCCTGTCACTGGTAGAGATCACAGTTTTGATTTTGGAATAATTTGCACCTCATATGGTTGGAATTAATCAAGATTGAGAGCATGAAAGCTGTAGGTGACCATACAATGAATTCACCATTCAATTATCATGTGTTTTTGAGTAAAGATGAGGAAAAATTGACAAATTATCAATAAAAGTTAGCGACATTTGAGTCTCAGTTTATATGGAAATGGTGATCATAAAAATTAAATTGATTGAGTGATGAAATCAATAAAAAATTTCATTATTTTAATTAAATATGTGCGAGTAATTGCTAATTGGACAAAAAGGGGTTTCCAAGATTCGTCTGTTTTCTTAAAAATTTTTGGTTTATATGAGATTTCCGAAATCAGCTATACCATCATGAAATCTATTGAGTAATGAGAAACAAATTCACAACAACAACAACAACAATAATAAGCCTTTATCCTACTAAGTGGGTCCAACAACATGAATCATTTTTCTCCATTGTGTCCTATTGAGTGTCATATTTTCATTTAAGATTAAGATCATTTTTATACAATTTGCCCAAGTCTTTTTAAGTCTACCTCTTCATTTCTGAACATCAGTCAAATCTAAAACATCTACTCTCTTAACTGGATTATCAGATGGTCGACGTTTAATGTGACCAAATTATTTAAAACTTTTCCTCTACTCCTTAAACATCTTTTTAGTTTTTTAAATAATATTAATGAGAAACAAATCCATAAAATCAAAATCCATGTTATTCTGATCAAGGGTGAGGGGAATGCCAAAATTATAAAAGAAAATTACATTGTTATTCCTTTTATGATTGATTCACACCAGATGAGATCCAAATACGCCAAATTGGTGCTGATCATGATTATTATGAGGATTTTGATGAATTTATGAAATAATAAAATTATGTGATTTAGTTGAAAGATTCAAATTATTAAAAAATTTACCAAGGTGTTGACCATGGGTCTCGATCTATAAGATCCGAACCTCATTGGATCAGAATTTACCATAGTATTGACCATTATAGGGGAAGATAATCATGATAGGAGTCCTACAAATAAAAATTCATGTAATTTTAATAAATGGAGATTCAACCAAGTTAGTACGAAGGGTTCAAAAGATCTCCATTATCCCTCTAACCATTTCCCATTATTTTGATTTCACAAAGAGGCTTTTGGCATACTTGATGATTTACAAGTTCAAACGACTTCACATAATTAGCATGTTCTAAAACAATGCTCAACAATTACTTTGTTTTTTTCATCATTTCTAAAACCATGTTGACTGCTTTCATTTTTGTAATTTTTGTTTATCTTCTAAACACACACGTTTTCTAATGCAAAATGTTAGATCCAGTGACAAGGATCTTATGCCTTTGGCATTTTTTTCGTTTCTTTTTTTTTTTTATTGTAAGATGGATATTTTGGATACTCATGTTCAAATTCTATAATGTAATTCTCTTAAAAGCCAGACAATCATCACCCTTGAAATGTATAGTAATAAAATCATCAAATAAATTGATCTAAAATATTTGAATAAGACTAATGGTGATAAGATGGTAATTATGATGTGTTTCATTCTAAAGGTTAACAATCATTGATCCTTCTTTAATTAAGAGTAGATGAAAGGTGGATGCCTTATTCAGATACGTTACTTTGAATATTTTGCTTCTAGTGATTTCTTTTTGAATATTGATTTTGATTTTATCTTTTTTTGTGCTGATCGAAAACTTCTCTTTTTATTTTTGTAAGTTTTGGCATCACTATGACTGCTCTTTGGCATCCCCTATACTCATGTTCAAATTCTATAATGTAATTCTCTTAAAAGCCAGACAATCATCACCCTTGAAATGTATAGTAATAAAATCATCAAATAAATTGATCTAAAATATTTGAATAAGACTAATGGTGATAAGATGGTAATTATGATGTGTTTCATTCTAAAGGTTAACAATCATTGATCCTTCTTTAATTAAGAGTAGATGAAAGGTGGATGCCTTATTCAGATACGTTACTTTGAATATTTTGCTTCTAGTGATTTCTTTTTGAATATTGATTTTGATTTTATCTTTTTTTGTGCTGATCGAAAACTTCTCTTTTTATTTTTGTAAGTTTTGGCATCACTATGACTGCTCTTTGGCATCCCCTTGACTGTTCTTATTGTAGCTGGTGAAAAGTTGTATGCTGTGAATAGATTAATTATTAAGTTGTCTAGTAAATTTTCTTCGATAAGATTAAACTTATTTCTAAAAACACCTGAAGTTTTATTTCAACCAAAAAAAAGTAGAAACTTATTTCAATAATTGACATTTCTTTGAGACTTAAGAATGACAAATTATTTTTCTTATAAATTTTAACTTAATGAATGCTAACTTTGTTTTTGTTTAATCTGGAAAACATAAGCAGAGTTTGTCAACAACAAACAGAAGAACCTTTAGTAGAGCTTGGGTGCGGATGCCGAGGAGAACTTTCAAAAGCACACAAATCCTGCATCATGAAATGGTTTCACACTAGAGGGTCAAATAAATGCGAGATATGTCAGTAAGTTTTTCTCTCATTTTGTTTTATTTATTTATTATTTATTATTATTATTTTCTTGTGTTTTTACTCTCATGCTGTATATTTTTTTTTCAGGAAACTGGCTGTAAACGTTCCTTTTCCAGATTCCCAATCAAATGTAAGTATGAACAAATTAAATGTTTGTGCCCATTTTTCTTTCACTTTGGGAACCAGGCGTACGTTCATTTTTACCGATTGACACATGACGAATGGAGAATTGTTGAATGTTTTTTACTCCAAAATTTATGTATAGTTTATGCAATCTTAGGAGTGCTAATTCAAAAATATGCAAAACTAGGGATTGAAAAATAACTTCAAAATTAATTTTAGTAGGATATAGCATAGATCTTGCTTCGTACAACCGAAAACTCACATCAATTAATGAGGTGACAGAAAGATCCCATGAATTTGTGAGGTGGCAAGATAGGTGGAGGTGGAGAGGATGCTTTGATCCCATAGGTTGGAATCAAAAGGCATTTTGACACTTGCTTCTCTAGCCAATAAATTTGTGTTATTCCAAATTTGCTTGATAGTTTTTGGAAGGTTTCTCCTAATTATTTGGTGAGAATGTTCTCAAGTTGTTCACTTGCAGTTATAAATGGAGTACATATTAAACTACTACCCAGCTTCTTATTTATAAAATGTCTATTAATTTTAATATGCTTAATATTGTCAGACATGATATTTGATGGTTGACATATTATCAAAAAAGAATCTCATAAAAATTATTTATTCTACCTTTAAATCTTACAGGATAATATTTAGCTTTAGCAAATCGCAGACTTGCATATTCCTGGTGCAATGGATTGAAGTTTGTCTTCTAAGCTTGATATCGGTATCTTATTTTAGTTTTTTTACTTTTTTAATTTATAGGGTTCCCTCTTAAAAATCTATAATGTTTTAAAAGTTGATCTCTTTTCAACATAGACCCTCAATAATTGTATGCTACAAGAGATAGAGTCTTTTCTTTTTGTTTAATAGGATTCTTTTTGCATGGGCTTCCATTCGCTTATTGAATACTATATTACACCAAAAGATGTGATTTTTGAGTATTATATATAAGCTAAAACATATCTCTTTTTGTTAGAAAATGCTGGATCTTGGATATAATAAATAAGCAAGTCTTCATATTACTCTTTGATAGGAGATTTTTTCTCCTGAAATATCTTATGAAGCATCTTTGAGTTTATAATTTTACATCCAAAAATAGATCTTTAAAGTAATAGGAAAGCCCAAGCGCTAAATGGGTCTTCTTGGGCATAATGGAGAAGACGGCTACTAGAGAACGCCTTCTCAAAAAAAATTGATGAAGTAGAGCCTCCTGGGAATTTCAAGATCTCTTCTTTAGATTCCTATAAAGGAAGAAAGGATCCTGCCAATCACTTGGCATCCTTTGAATCAGCAATATGTTTGTTGCAAATAAATGATGCTGCCCTTAAATGTTGTTTGTTTTTTATGACATTCAAAGATTTAGCTCTGCAATGGTTAAACGACTGGCCGGTTAGAGTCATTACATCTTTCGACGAGTTCAAGTGAATGTCCGTGACTCAATTAGCCAGCACTCAAAAGCCATAAAAAATTCTCAAGATTTATTGAAGATCCGACAAGCTTCATCCAAAAGTCTTAAGGAATTTTATCACGAGATTCTAGTGGGAGATGCTCGATGTTAGAGATTTTTAGCCTTTCGTCGCTTATGCAGTTCTCATGCAGGGTCTACGTGAACGCCCATCTTGATATGCACTTGGCAAAAATATTGGCATATTTCGACTGAAGAATGCAAATCTTTGTCAAATCCCTCTGGAAGTGGAGAGGCAGAAGGTAGATTTTGAAAAAGAGCCTTTCCTAAACACTGGGGTCTCGAAATTGATTCGTACGAAGGGATCATTGAATTGCCTAGGGAAGACATTCTTGGCAGCAGTAACAACCAGAGCAGCCCGACCGAAAGCTTGTCATAAGGAGATCGAAGAGGAGACAGGATATACCTCTGCCCGTTACACTAGAAATTACTCTGTTGAGAATGTCGATGTACGAAACTATAGAGGCCATTCAAAATAAATAATACTTTAAGAGACCATGAAAGCCAGGAGTGTTCAGTGCAACCCCAATAAGTACTGCGATTATCATTGTGATAATAGGCATGACACTGAAGAATGTTGTCATCTTTGAAACTTGATCGAAGAGTTAATCCGAGTGAGAAAGTTAAAAAGAGTTCGTTGCGTCAAAAGCCAACACTCAAAGGCAAGAAAAAATACCTGCCAAATCTGCTTCCAATGGACTAGTCCTTGCCGCAGACATGCATATCGCCGGAGTTGTACCCGTAATTTTCGGTCGGGATGGGCCTGAAGCATCGTGATACTCAAGCTTGAACTAGTTGAAAGTAGGAGATATTCATTCCACCATTTTGGCTAAAGCCTTCATCTGACTTATCCATCGATCACCTTTATGGGAGTTAGCTTACCGGACTACTGGAATCATTTTAACGATGCTATCCTTGTAACCACGGTGATAGGCAATAACCAAATTGGAAGCATCTTGATTAATACAAAGAGTTTTGTTAAAATCCTCTTTTAAAAATTTCTCAAGAAGATGAATATATTGAATGCTTAATTAACCCCTACTTCTGGACCTCTGTGAGGATTCTCTGGCAAGAGAAAAAAACTTGCGGAGTCATCTCATTGCTGGTAACTTTGGGAGTAGGGTATAAACAATATACAACGATGACAAATTTTATAGTAGAGGATGCCTCAACTATCTACAATGCCATCTTTGGCAGACCAGTGCTCAACGTGTTTAAAGCAATGACTTCTACCTATCATTTAGCAATCAATTCCTTAAGAGAGGAGAAATCATCACTGTTCAAGGAAATCTAATCCAATCTAGAACATGTTGCCTGTGAGCTGTAGGAAATGTATGAGAGAATCTCCTCGAACTAGACACAAATAAAGGAATCAATTTGGAGACTACTAAGACCACCGAGTAAGTTCTAACCTGAGAGAAGAACATAGAGGATAACTGATCTCAAGGGGGGAATGCGAGAGAACATTCTTGACCGGTTCTAACCTGACTCAAGAATATAGAGAAAAACTGATCTCAACTCTGAGGGATCATTGTGACATTCACGTTGACTGTGGATGAAATGTCGGGAGTTGATATCAATATATCTTGTCATCGGCTCAAAGTCAATCCCAGTGCCAAACCCATCAAAGAAGAAAAGCAAACTATAGCTACTACCTTGGATAAACCTATTCGGCAGGAACTTTGGAAACTCGTGGATGTTAGCTTCATCTATGAAGCCAATATCCAATATGGTTGGCAAATGTGGTGATGGTCCATGAAATAAATAATAGCGGAGGATATGTATGGAATTTACCAAACTGAACATAATTTACGTAAAGGATAGCCATCCCTTGTCGCGAATAGCCGCATAGGTAGACTTAACTGTCGGTGACTCAGTCAAGAGTTTTTTGTATGCCTTCATGGGAAACCACCAAATCAAAATGCATTTTGTGAATGCTGAGAAAATTTCATTTAAATTTCTTTTATAAATAGAGAGGGTTTTTTTTTTTTTTTTTTTTTTTACAATGTAATGTTTTTTATGTTGAAAAATGCTAGGGCTACTTAGCACCGACTTGTGGACATTGTATTTGAAAATCAGAAAAGAAAGAATGTCGAAGTGTATATCGATGATCTTCTCGTTAAAAGGGAACACTTAAAAAAACACATAAAAGACCTAAAAGAAACCTTCAATACTCTGAGGCGGTTCAACCTTAAGCTCAACATCCTCATAACTACTTTTGGAGTACAGGAAAATTCTTTCGGTACTTACACCTGAAGGGACAAAAATAAATTCTAAAAAAGTTCAATCTATCTTAGATTTGTCTCCACCGAAGAACCTCAAAGAGCTACAAATTATGACTAGTCACGTCGCAGGCCTAAACATGTTTCTTTTAAAGTTTGGTGATCGATAACTACTTTTGGAGTACAGGAAAATTCTTTCGGTACTTACACCTGAAGGGACAAAAATAAATTCTAAAAAAGTTCAATCTATCTTGGATTTGTCTCCATCGAAGAATCTCAAAGAGCTACAAATTATGACTAGTCACGTCGCAGGCCTAAACATATTTCTTTCAAAGTTTGGTGATCGATATTCATCCTTCTTAAAGAACATGAAGAATTCTACTCATTTTGTCTAGATGGAAGAATGCAATCTGACATTCAAGCAATTAAAGACATTATCATTTTCACATCCTTTATGACAGAGTCTCAAACCAGGGGAAAAACTATTTGTTTACTTGGCAGTTAGGAATGATGCAACCAGCTTTGTCCTAATTCTCAAAGAAAATAAAAAATGATTTATTATCTATTACGTAAGTAAAGTTTGCATGGAGTTGAGTTAATGTACATAATCATGGAAAACTTACATTGGCTCATCATTTCAGTAAGGATATTGTGTTCTTTCAATCTCACGTCATAAACGTAATCATTGATCACATATTCAAATCGATGTTATCATGACCTGATCAATTGGGAAGATTATTGAAATGGCAAGTCGAACTAAAAAAATTCGATATTTTGTTTGTACCCAAAACAAATATCAAAGACCAAGTAGTTGTTGTCTTCTTAATAGATCTCTTAGAAGGCCCGATTCATGATGAAACCAACCACACATACACTTTGCATAGATTGAGCTTTAGGAACCCTGAGGAAGGGAGTAAGTATGGTCTTTCAGAGCCCTCAAGGACGCATCTCCTGCCATTCTATTCAGCTCAACTTCAGTGCCACTAACAATTAAGTTGAATATGAGACACTGATTGCCAGGTTGAGATTTTCATCAACAATATCAGTGTGACATCTCTCCTTTAAGTCAGACTCTAAGCTGTCAGTAAATCAAGTAAATGAAGTTTTTGAAGTGTGAGACGATGTCTTACTAAAATATCTTGTGAAGGACAAAATTGAAATTAGAAAATTCAAATACTTCTGGATTGAATCACATCTCCAGAGAAGAGAACCAATTGGCTAACCTCCTTTCAAAAGGACAACATTTAGGACAAAGATGTATGACATTGGAGCAATCTGCCTCCGAAGAACTTGAAGTTCCAGTTTCATATCTTCTTTGTAAGGTGGTTCGACCTAGAAAGCAATACCTGACCATAGGTACAATCTCATCAAGAGTTACAATTCTTTGAAAGTTCAGGTTTAAAGCTGCACAATACTTCATTATTGATGACCATCTATTTTGAAAATTAGTAATCTCTATCGCATTAAGCTTTGTCAAGGAAGATGAAACATCAATAATCCTATAACAAACTCATTTTGTAGAATGCGACAACCATTTAGGGGGAAGAACCTTGGCCAATCGAATTTTAGGACAATGATACTGTTGGTTAACCTTAAGGAAAGATGCAGGAGAATTCACACAAAATGCACATAGTGCCAAAAGTTTGCGCACATGTGATTACTACCATCCCATAAGCTTCAATTGATTACCAACATCTTGTCGTTTGCGATATGCGGAATGGATCTTCTTGGCCCCTTTCCTTTGAGCAATGAACAACAAAAAGTCATCCTCGTAATGATCAGTTACTTCTCAAAGTGGATATAAGGGCTATAATCATCATCAAAGTGGTCAGCAACTTCACCTAAATTGGTATTATGTTTTGATTTGATCTGTCCTTCATGATCATCAATGACAAATGTACTCAATTCGCTAAATAAAAAGTTAAAAAATTTGCAGTGAGCAAGGAATGTAGCTTAAATTTATTTTTGCACATTACCTAAAGACTAACAGTCAAGTAGTATATGCTAATAAACTCATCCTGAGCTTGTTCAAGAAGAAAGTAAGAAGCACAAAAAGACAATGGGTTGAAGTTTTACTATCAGTGTTATGAGCACTGTGAACTACACTTTCAACAGCTACCGGGCAAACTCCTTTCTGTCTATCACATGGAGTCGAGATTGTGGTCTCAGTGGACTATGATTTTCATAGTCAACAGACCCTAACAATCACTAGCTTCGAGGAAAAAAGAATTGGATGAATGGAGAGGACTCATAATGGAAGCATACAAAACTCGTTGGATCTTTTGGAATAGCTTCAAGTAAATTCTTGGTGCGGGAAGAAGTGCATAGAAGAACATGAAAGTACTATAACTCGTGAGTTAATGGACGACAATTCAAAGCAGGCGACCTGGTCCTAAAAAAGTTTGATGTTGTTGCTCGTAGCCAGACACTCGAGAAACTCGACCTCTCATGGATTGGGCCATATACATCATCAAGGGGCAAGTCGGTCCAGGCGCATACAAACTGTTCACGCATCTCGACCAAGAAGTCCCAAGGATATGTAATGGGAATGGTATTAAAATATTCTATCCATAAGAAGTGGCAATGCTATAACCCTCGTGAACATGAAAACAAGTGTATACAAAAGAAAAAGAATACTACATATTCTAACATTTTGATCTTGGTTAATTTGTAATAAGCCTACTTAGCAAGAATACAATTTAATCTCTAAGAAGAGTAGCTTGCTTAATAATAAACTTGAATAAGTTATCACGATAAAAAAGATTGGTCTATTAGCTGAGTAATCGACTATTTTCTCGAGAAAATTGGAGGCCCCCAGGCATTTGAAAACATTGTAGGAGTAGCTCCCGAGCCTCTAAGAAAGTAAGATCTGCAAGAGAGTCGAAAATCTCCCAATGGGAGGCCAGTTCACACTTGAAGAAATATTTTTTCTCTCAAGAAGATGATAAATTATGATAGATTTAATTATAAGCAAACTCGCTAGAAAGTATACATATACTTATAAGAATACTATATGGCATCTTGAGAAACTCATTTTCCACTTTCTCAAACCATACACAACAAGAGTGAATGCTGACTAGAATAATATCAAACTTCCACAAACTCGATATATATTCATCTCGGGGAACTCTAACTCGAAGTATAAGCTAGAAAATATATCCAAAAATCAAAATAAGAAAACTGGCAACAACAATTCAAAAGCGATACACAATTTCAAGAATATAGAGAAAAACAATAAATGAAGGAACTCTGAGTTTTATTTATCAATGAAGAACATATTACAAATAACAACACAACTTAATTCTTGACATTACAGATCATTATATACAAGAGGTAAAGAGTATATGGTACACATTCCTTGCTTATTTCCAGGAAATCGGAAGCTCAACCTTCCTAACCTTCCGGGAAATCGGAAGCTCTTATGATAGCAGTGCGATTGTTTCTCCCACCAGAGAGTAATCACGAGGCCTTTGAGAAGACCAAAAAAGGGTTTTGTCAGGGGCTTGTCTTCTTCAAGTATCTCTATAGCAGCAACACTAGAACTCGAGGAACACTTATGGTAAATATGTTAGAAACAATAAGAGGATTTGGTAGGACCTGTGGTCACCGTCTTTGTCTTTGCTCAGTCGAAACCCTTTCATGAAAGACATCTCCAACATAGTAGGAGTCCTCTGATGACCCCAACGAGAGGCGTAGCCCAACCAAACCTGAACAACCAGTGTATTCGGATTCAATGAGCAAAGGCTCCCTAGTTTGAATATCAACAAATACAAGAATTACATTCTGCACGATGAGATTGGCGAGGATGGCTTACCTCTCTTATTATCGTGAGTTCTTCCAACTACATTTTCATTTATCGAATTTTTCTTATTCAACAAAACATTTTGACCAAATTTATCTTAGTTCATAGGATCACCCTACCTTATTTATAGACTCCACAATGGGGTAATCACGGAAACAGTGAAAGGAGCCATAAAATGGACATTGAATTTATAGCCTACCTTGCTTACTTGTCATATTTATCTATGCCCATTATGACACATTTACTTTCATTTATTAGATTTATTGTTATTGATATCACTTGACACATGTTGAATTCAAGAGGATTTCAATGCTTCTTATTTTTAGCAAAATTATCGATTTGTTGCATTCTGGAAGTCTCATACTTCTTAGTCATGACTTGACAAAGCATGACAACGCGAACTTTCTATGTCATGGGGTTATTTTTCCAGTCACTCAGCTAACTCTACATGGACATGCAAAATATCTTGTTCTTTTTCATCTCTTCTTTCTTATTGTTTCAAGCAATGACATATAAGACTTCTTAATTATTCCTTCAAGTAAGCAAGCGAGCTCAAGCGAGTTCTTTATTTTTCCTATATTTCCATCATCCATAATGTTCGAGCAGAATTTAAATCACCTTATAAGTAATAAACATTCCTATATCATTGGTCAAATCTAGGCGGATTGACTCCCTCCTTGGCCTAGAAAGTGTAATGAGTAGCGTGTGAGTCCTTAATTAAGGCAAGTGAATAAGGATCTTGCTGGCAATGGTGACAAGATCTGCCTTTTACCTTTAACATGATCTATCTATGGGGAACTTAACTAGGAATTACTAATTATACATGATCGATAAAAATCATAAGACTCGAAACAAATGATTTATATTGGCAATTCATATAAATCGCAACAATTAATCACATACACAACAATACAATAGAGGGAAAATGATTCAATACATATGTAAAAGTAATTATTTGAGCAAGTCTTTTGTGTTCAACAACCAAAATATATTCTTACAAAAGACAACATTAGTGTTTTCTTTTAGCAATGAATCAAGAAAAGACGGACATAATCGAGGAAGATGAAATCGCAGATTTGTTGAAGTATTATCTTGTTCACCCTTTTCCTCGTCGAGTTCTCTAGTGAGCTCTAAATAACGATCTACACTGTCCCAAGATGGCGATGATTTTTTTCTGCACGAGCATTGCTCAGGCAAGATTTGATCATTCATTGATAGTGATGTGCCAGTAGCTCCTTATTTTTAGGAATTCGCCTGAGCTCTCCAAGGAACTCCTCTTGTGCCTTCCTCCCCTTCTATTCCTCTTTTAGATCTGCGACCTCATTTCTAACTTCTTCGATTGTCTGGGAGTCTTCCTCTGGCTTCTTCATCATCCTATCAACAACCTCAATTTTTTCTTTCATACATCTACCAATTGTATGCGCTCCTCCACGGCTAGTCTTGTAACTCTCTCGTGCTCTAAGAACTCTTGCTCTAGTAACCTCAGCGTGTCCTTTGAGCGAGTCAATTCACCTTCTAGAGTAGTAAATTGAAGGAGACTGCCCTGCCCTTCAACTCATCAAGGGACATGGCCCTCTCTCGTCCTCCAATTGGTTCACATTGCGCTCATAGGGAGGCAAGCTGATATGCATTTTCCTAGCTCTTGCCTGCATTTTCTTCTTCTACTAACCCAACTTTACCTCCTTCCTCACTGCTTCGCGATAGAGTCTTAGGTTAAGCTACTGGCACATCACTATCAACTGATCTGAATCTTCCTCAATGTTCACTACAAGTTCCTTTGCTAATACCAACTCTTCTTAACGACCGCGAGCTCTTAGTTCTCTCAAACTCCTCACGAGTAGGTGCTAACTCTTCTATCAAACCACTTTCACAATTAAGAAGCTTGATGCCCTAAAGTTCTTTCAAATGATTGCCTTCAACAATAGCTCTTTGCTCATCCTTCGCCAGCGACTCCCCGGAAATAAGTTCTACTGTAATCTTATCCTCTTTTGCATCGAGCTCCTCTGTGATCTGTTCACCTAAGAACATAAAATGATCATAAAATATAAGGTTGTTTGATCCAATATCATTGTGTAATTCCATGTCACCTTTCGAAGGAAGCTAACCAATATGCAATCTAGATACCATCATTGAGTCTGTACGAGACACTTATGTCCCTCCCGCTTCCTCGGTAATGGGGTCCCTAGAAAGGAATGTGGGATAAGGTATCTGGTCAAACAGATTTTCTTGTGGTAAAATATCAATAAAAAGGACATCAGGTTAATCAAAATACAAGCACACCAAAAGCATGAAAGATAAATATTTGGTAATCAGAGCTAAGGTCTGGGAGCATCACTATGTTCGAGCCTTTCCAATCGTTCAAAGGATCGAAAACCTATTCCTCAACAATGGCTTTCAGATCTCAGCTATCGTCAACTACATAACAATAGGATTTGAAGTAGGAGGCACATGATCTTCCAGAGCTGCTTCATTGAAATCGATCTCCAAATCAAGCACCGGGATCGGGGTACTCTTTGCAAGATGCCTTGACAATTCTACCGTTTTCGTAGGCTTTGAACTCTTGGCCTCTTCTCCTTTCTCTTTCAAGTCCTAGACATTCTTAGAACTTTTCTTCCTCTTCCACTTCTGTCTGAGGATCGCTTTCAACTCATCCTTCTGAATGTCCATTTCTTCCTTGAAAATTTGTTTTGTTGAGAAAAACCCAAGTTAACAGAGAACTTTCTACGAAGAATAAGGAACACGACTGTATGAGCCCTAGCTTGCGGTACCAACAGAGACTCACACAATCATTATATATCGCAAAGAGAGTTAACAAAAAAAATCCTTACATACCCACCAATATTAATTTTTTCGTTAGTAATCCTCTAATTTTATTTATGTAGCAAAGCAACAACGGTAGAGTAACGACATATCAATAAGTGATAAGAGTACGCACATGGGTTTCTCCTTGCATGAGGTGACAATTATTTAAAGTTCTAAATCAATCTCATCTTCTATTATGGGGTGGCCTCAAATATTTTCATGGCATTACATTTCTTCATTTTCTTTGAACACGGACCTTCTAGTGACTGAAATTAGTCGTAACATCTGACAACATGCGCTCCACCTAGGGTAACTTGACAAGAAGGAATCTTTATGTATCGTGTATGGGTCATAAAAAAATAAGAGTAATTCTATCACCTTGAATGCAAAGGCTCCTAAATGAAAAACATTCCAAAGTTACTCTAGAGGACTTGCGACTACCCCTGGTTGGTGTGGCTCCAGAGCTCCCAGAGGAAGGAAAGTCTAGGTTCGACAATGAACTCTTCCAATTACTCTTCAAGGCATTGCCAGTAAAGTTTATTGATGGCGGGAAGCACCATTTCAATTGTATATGAACAAATGAATCTCATCAAACCTTGATAAGGAAGAGCTATCGCCACAATTCTCTTATCTTTCTTATCGCGTTTAGAGATGATACATGTTCTTTTTATTCTCATTCTTCTTGCAGTATTCACCCAAAGAGCTATGAGAATTGGGTAACTTAATGTACATCCAAAAATAGATCTTCAAAGCAACATGAAAATCCAAGTGCTAAATCCGTCTTTTTGGGCCTAATGGATCTAGCTTGTTTATCACACATTTTGGAGCACCAATACTGACCGGATCGTATGTACATGCTAGTTACTCTTGGAGGTGACACCTGTTAGATTTATCTCTTAGAAGATTACGCAAGTTTCTTTGACTGAACTCCCCTGTATTGGTGTTCAAGCGAGCTTCTTCCACCAAGTGGCCTACACTTCTCGAGCTCTTTTATCAAATTTGCATGTGCCTAGCAAGCTCTCTAATCTAGCTCACCTGTATTTATCACGTGCATTTAATAGTTCTTCATAATAACAGAAAGAAAATTTAGTTCCATTAACGTCCATGATTGTTTATTGACTGCACGACATTCACATCTAGGAACTTACCAAAGATGAGTCTTCACATGCTCCGTACAACACGACCTACAATATAGTATTTGTTTATTTTTTGTAGCCCTGTGAGGGCAAGTACATTATGAGAGTTTTAAATAAGGAGTAGAAGGGAAGGTTGGGAGAGTTTTCTTCTGTTCTTAACCACCATCAATAACGACACGCACGCTAAAAAATACTCAGCTCCCTTCTACCTCTTTTGCAAGGTCTCTCCCAAATTATAAGAACCCACGGATAATACAAGACTTTATATCCTGAAGGGATTCAACAATAATTGTATTTTATATTGCTCGTGATGGGCTTGCATCCCAACTTAACACATATATTTCAATATTTTTTGTTGTGATATAACTATTCACTGTTGAGAGTGTGCAATCTCAATACCAAGAAAATACTTTAGCTTGCTTGGTTATTTGTCTTCAAAGTCTTTAAATAAATTTTCTTTAAATTCTATATTCTTTTAGCATCACCATCTATTATGATAATATGTTGAACATAAACTGGTATTGTTAAGACTCCTGAAACTGTGTTGTGTTTTATAAATTGTATATGGTCTTTTTGACTTTTTTTACATTCATCATTAAGTATTACCTCAATGATTTTCTTGAACCGTGCCCTTGGAGATTACTTCAATTTATACAATGCCTTTGTTATCTTACATAGCTTTGTTCTATGTTTGAACAAAATACTAGTGATTTTTCTATATCCAATTCCTCTATTAGGTCAACATATAAGAAATCATTCTTAACATTGTATTATTGTATTTTCAACTCCATATTCGTTGTAACGATAAAAAATCTTGAACAATATTAATTTTAGCAACTAGAGCAGTTTTTTGAAGTAATCAATCTCATGCCTTTGATACACCTTTGACAGCAAATGTAGCTTTATATCTTTCTAATGAATTATTTAACGTATACTTTACTGTAAAGATCTATCTATTTTTCACTTGTTTCGTTCCTTACTGTAACATTATTAATTTCTATATTTTATTTTTATTTGAAGTGCTTACATTTTTTTATTTAATCGCTCTACCTCTCATTATCTAATGCCTCAGTGATTATCTTAGGGATAGAAGTAGTATGCAAGCTAGTGTGAAATGCTTGGTGATTATGATTTTGATTTTTGTAAGAAAAAAATAAATGTAAAGGGTGTTACATTGAAGTTCTTGTACCTTTGTTACTAAGACTCCATTTAGTTGCATTTGTAATAGTTTCCTTAAGAAATTTATTAATAAGGATTATTTCGTTTGATTGGACTTGCATAAACTTAGAGATTGATGTCTTTAATTTTGAATATAGCTACAGTGCTCACTAACTAGTAATTAGGTATAGACTTGCTTTGGTTAGGAGTAATTCTCGGATAGAATTTTTTGCTGTGATGAGCAATAAGGATAAACAATTTAGTAAAAAATTTTCTCTTATCATTTATGAATGACATTTTTTTCTAAAATTAAGTAATAATAAAATAGTATTTATTTCATTGAAAGTGTGATCAACAAGCGCATGCTTTCCTAAGCCAATGCTCCTAAATATTTATGGAACAAGTTAATTTGATGTGTTAAACTGAATAAATAAATTGGTTAGGACTTATATAGGACTTCAGACGCAATAACTCTTGTTGGTGACTTAGTTTATGATGTCTTTTGTTGCTAAAATATCTTCTCTCTAAGAACTTTTTGGAAATTTTTTTATGAAGGAGAGTCATTATTGTAGTAGGTAGGTGGCTTTTTTTTCTTTCAATAAGTCTGTTTTGTTAGAATCTATGCACGTAAGAGGATTCATGAATTATATTGTTCTCCTAGTAGTAAGCGGAGGGATAGTGATTAAAATAGACTTTGACCTCATTTGATTAACTCATTTTATTTAATGTCAAATTGATTTTTGATCTTATTGTAAAAGGTGAAAAAAATGGCATTCACATTATTTTTGTCTTTTGTAGAAAAAAATTATGACACGGATATGATTATTAATAAAAGAAAGAAACCATTGAGCTTAGAGTATTATTTATATTGGATATTCTCCAAATGTCACTATGATGAAAAGAAAAAGATTTAAGGATATTTCTGTCACTCATTGCAGGCTAGTAAAGTTTTTGTTTTGTTAGCTCACAAATATCACAAAAAAAAATTTATTAATATTGATTTTCTTTGAATAATGAATGAAGTTTTGAGGAAAAACAGATGGGTGACAGATGTAGATGTTGAAGTTTGATTTTTTCTTTATTGGGTTTTAAGATTCTTAAAAGAAGAGATTATATTGAAGGTTGTATGTAGTTTTTCTCGATTGTTAGATTTCTCAAAGTGATAGATAGCATTTCTTTCTTTAGCTAATGCAATTGTCATCATCTTGTTGTAGTATTGAATGACACAATATGAATGATAAAACACAACTCTACGCCTAAAAGTTTTAGTTTGGGGATAATGGGCTGGTATATGGATGTTATTTTAGAGTGTGAGAGATTTATTTGTAAGAGTATTTACTTAAATGGCAACAATTTGAAGAATTCATCAATAATAATTATTTTTTTGTTGCTAGGACAAGAGGTATATGAAATAAATTTATAAGTGTTGGTCATATAGTTTGTAACTCTTGAATAATTTAGGAGCTAAAAATTGACATTTCTATGACTTCTAAAGCATGATAAATGGAGTTAACACTTGGGAATGCTAAAGAATGAGTACCTACTATGTATATTTTATTTTTAAGTTCTTTTAACAATTTGTTTAGCCTTCTATTTCATCTTCATGGAATTCAGTGGGTAATTCTGTAGTGCTATCTTCTCCTACATGTGTTATATATGCATGTCTCTATTCTTTGAATGTCTTCCTTGTGTTATCAACTTTTGATTTTTGGTTTGTCATGAAGTTTTTGGCATCTCTCGTTTGTATGTTGAGCCTTTTTGCAATGTGTGTGCCATGGAGTATCTCTATCGATCATCTTTGCTAGGGTGGTTATTTGTGGTTCTTAATAGGAGTGGGCTTTGAGTTGAGGTTCTTGATATTGACAACCTTTGTACCAAGGTTGGGCCCTCCATTGAGTTTATGATTGTAATTCTGCTTATTCCTTATTTTGTCTTGATGATGGCTGATTATGGCAATGACTTCGTTTAGTGATAATAACTTCTCTGTTCTGAGAAACTTT
Source organism: Phalaenopsis equestris (assembly GCF_001263595.1). Taxonomy (NCBI): domain Eukaryota; kingdom Viridiplantae; phylum Streptophyta; class Magnoliopsida; order Asparagales; family Orchidaceae; genus Phalaenopsis; species Phalaenopsis equestris. The sequence continues at coordinate 354,047 of NW_018165229.1, forward strand.
TCTCTTATAGTAGCAAACGCAAACATCTAAATCAACAAGAAAATCATATATGCAGCCTTCTTAACGAACCTTTAAAAAAAGATACATTTTTCTTGCATTTCATTTAGATTTATTGATCATGGTGCAACTCTTTTCATAGGCTTTGCAATTGGTTGGAATATTTTGTGATGGATCATGCTTCTTGTATTGTGAATGAGATCAAGTTCTTGACTACAGTTTCGTTGCGGCATCACATAGTATCCCATATATACTTCGCTGATAGAAGGAAAATTCCTTTAATAATTATATTCATAATCATGACAAAACAGAAGGATCATTTTGTTCATCTCAAACTTTAAATATGGGATCTCTTTGCTGAATGCCAAATAACTAGCCTAATTTTCTTCTCTTCATAAAGGTGTGAACCAATTGAGACCACCATATATAGTTCTTTTTCATACACGATTCACATAGTTCGAAGGAAAAAATTGATGTATATTTGCAGCTTTTGATGGAAGAGCTTCAAATATTATATTTATAAATATTTATAGTATTATGCAAGCTGCCCTGGCTTAACGGTTGCGAGCTTTGCCTTTCAACCAAGAGGTAAATCACATTTAAAAAAATATATTGAATGGTTTTTCTGCAACTCTCTTGTTGGATTCTGATTGTAACCCTTAGTCCCAAGTAACATGCAATAGAGAGAATATGAGCAAGGTTATTATTATCCAAGAAAAAAAATTGTGGTGGTAGTGTTTGGGAGTAAAAAAGAAGGAACTGATACTGGAAAATTTTATATTATAGAAATCGAGAAGAAAAGAAAAAAATGATGAACTTGGGAAATGTATTTTAAAGCTTTTATACCATGAAAAGATTGGAGAATAGTGTTAACTCCATCCTAGGAAAACTTCCAATAGGAAATATATAAAATTAAAGACCAAAAACTAACTTCAGATTTGGTTACAATAACACAGCCCATAGATGTTCCAGTTTCAGGTGAGTAGGTCACATTGGATTTATGACGTGGTAGCAATAATCCCACAGATCTGTAGTGGTAGGGAGAAGGTTTTGTGGGTCTAGGAGGGTGGAGATGGAGACAGGGGGTGTTGTGGATCCTGGTGGGTGGAATCAAGGGGCGTTTTCACAACACAATTTAATCTGTGAAATCTGTTTCATAAAACGTCTTAATCTAGCTGGTATGTAGCATCACCTATACGGTAATAAAAGTTTTATTCCATACGTTCCTTTTTCTTTGAAGCAGGCAAATTATTGTGTGTGGAGAGTTGAGTCGGCACATGGAGCTACAAACGTTGGACAAGTACATGCAAGGGTATATTGTTACTTTTGCAGAGTCGAAAATTGTTTTTTGCTTAATTATATCATAATTCTCTTGCCACTATTCATGCTTGTGCTTGCCATCAGTTTCTGTCATTAAGATTTCTAGAATGCCAATGCTTCTCAGTTAGTTTATCTTAATCTATTCTGATGTACGTTAGTTTTGTTCGTAGCGATGCATTACTCCTCTTTGGGTTGCATTTACTGTACTGATTGGAGGACTTCTATTGGATGTGCTGCTGTCCATTTTGCTTGGCGTTTCTGCGCTTCCAGTAAACATTATTATCGGTAAATTTTTTTTTTTTTTTTTTTTGTGGTGCTTCTTTATTTGCACTTCAGTACTTGCATTGCGTTTTTCTTTGTCATTTTAAGATTCCGTTGAGTGGGGATGAGAAATTCAATCTCGTTTTGTTGATTAGTTGCACGCAATATTGAATTAAACTACCAATTTCCACCTGCAAAGCTCGTCCAGTGATTAAAATATGAATCTGCTTCATCTTTTTTATTCTCCTCCAATCATTCTCATATTTGGATGCATGTATGCCTCCCAGACAAACACAAACATTTTGAGGATGAAGCATGGATGAATATATTTTTCATAAGCAAGAGGAAGAAGCCAAGAAGATTGAGATGTGTCAGAAGATGAAGCTCTATTGTACTAACACATACGTACACAAAGGATCTGTATCACAATACTTGGCCTATGTTCAACTGATTAGTAGGGAAACAGCAAATTGAAGAGGGGAAGCGAACATATACTGACAACCTAGCCCTAGGGATTTTACTTATAACAAAAGGATTTCCAGACTTGCAAGTAAAAGAATAAGGAAAAAGAAAACTAAATAAATCTTAACAAAATAAAGGAGAAAATAAATCCATATATTTCTTAAATATAAATTTCTAAATTAAATAAGAAAATATCTATTCCATCATGCCATCTATATCAAATATTACTCTAGATTTGAGGATCTTCATCAACTTTCGAGGATATAAGGGGTTGCTTGGTAGCAGACTCTTAATAGGATTCAAGCCTGAATTTCACTTGAATCCAACCAAACACAAAAAATACGAAAACGAAATGTGGATTTTCGGTACCTCCCATTCCGTATTCCCAACAACCATTCTGTCTTCTCCACACCCCTTCAAATCCGGATTTCATAAATCGCACAGGGAGCCGGATTCCATGGATTTCGCTCACCATTGCTTGCACCTTCGCTTCTGTAACGAGCCTCAAATGAAATGTGGATTTGAAACCCTATTAACGTAAATTTGATCCTGCAACCAAGCAGCCCCCAAGGAACTCTCCTTTGGAGAATTATGCTGAAGGTTTTCACCATGAAGGTCAAGAGCGATGGACTGTTGTTCACCGTGGGTCACCGAGAGCAATCTGATGGTTTGTGGCCTCTCTATTGAATAAGTAACTCTACAGACTCTTAAAGCTGAGTATAATATTTATAAGCATGAATTCAAGTTCAAAACTTGATCAAGAATCTAAATTATGATTAGATTGACTATATTATATATATCTTGAGTGCTGGGAATAAAAAAGCTAATAATGCTCGAGTGCAGCAAAAAATGTGAATGATAAGATCAGTGTGTAGCAGAACTAACAAAGACTAGAATCATATGTTTGTATGAGAGGAACCGTGCAGTGACACTTAAGGGTGGACTTAGGTAGGTCTGAAATATCACTTTGTCCTTCGTTGTCCTATTACGTCCCATATTAGTTCTAGGTGGACAATTAGACCCCCTTCAAAAGAAGAACCGGTTCTGCCCTTGATTACACCTAATATAGTTTATTGGAAATATAAAATAAATATATTATTGTAAATATATAAAATTTTGTGACTTGACATTTATAGATAAAATGTGATACAAATATATCCATGAAATGGTTGGTGTAGCTCTAGTGGAAGACAAGATTAGAGAGAGTCATATTAATATATATTTACACATTTCCTACACTGTAAATATAAAATGCTTGAATGAAACATTTGTATTCTGGCATTTAAGTTTTAAAAATTAAACAGTAAACCAAACACTAAATGTCAAACTAAAGAAGGAAAATCAATGAAAAACATCTTGGATAAAAAATTAAGTATGAAAACCAGAACTTAAAAGACCTTAATTTTTATAATAATCTAATCTAGGAGCTAAAGTATATCATGAATTAAATATAAAACTCCATGCACCTTTTCTATCTTTATCTCCAATTTTCCCTCCCTCCCCTTTTCTGCCTCTCTTTCTCTCTCTCATTCTCCTTCCCTTTTTATATCTCTCATACACTCTCATGTTAACTCTCCCTCTCTCCCTCTCACTTTCTCTCACTCGCTCTATGTGCCTCTCTCGTACCCGTTACCCTTTCTCCCCATCCTTATATATCTCTCTCCCTTTCATTATATACCTCTTTTGCACTATCTTTCTCCATTTCTCTCATCCCTCTTTCTTTCTCCTTCTCACCTTCTCTCCCGCCTACCTCTCTCTCTCTCTCACACACACACACTCAGTCCCTCTCTTTCCCCCTTCATCTCTCTCTCACTCCCTCATGCTTTCTCTCTCTCCCCCTCCCTTTCACAACCTCAATTTATTTCTCTCACACACACATTTTCTCTCTCTCTCATGCTCTCTTTTCCCTCCCTCCCTCCCTCGTCTCTCTCTCCCTCTTTATATTTTTTCTTTTTCTCTTTCTTTCTTCCTATCGTACTATATGTTTCACTCTTCTTTTCTCTTATCTTCTCCACTCAATAGCTCTCTTTTCTTTACTCTATCTTCTCTCTTTTCTCTATTCGTCTCTCTCTCACATTTGCTCTTCTTTTACTTGCTTTCTCTCATCCTTTCTCGCTTTCACTCCTACTCCCCCATCTTTTTCTCTCTTATTATCTCTTCTCAAGCTATCTAATCTCACTCTCTTCTCTCCCTCCCTCTCTCACATCTCTCTCTCTTCTTTTCTCTCACACGCACTATCTCTCTCACTCACTCACTCACTCACTCTCTCTCTCTCACTCTCCAAAAAACTTCTCCTATAACACACTCTCTCATTCACTTACACTCTCACCATCCAAATGACTTCTCCTATAACACGCACACTTTCTTATGTTCGGTTGTTGGGAATGACTGAACATATTAAGGTTCTAAGAGAAGTTCTAAGAGAAGTCTTTTGGAGGATACGACTTATATTCAAGTCATTAAAGATATGTACACTAGAGTTGTTACCATGTTTGAGCAGGAGGATTGACCAATTATCTTCCTATTTTAGTTGGTTTACATTAGGGAGCATTATTAAGCCGATGTCTTTTTGCTTTAGTATTTGATGCTCTTACTGGAAATTTATAGGAGGATGTACCTTGGTGTATGCTTTCTGTTGATTATATCCTTCTTATGGATAAGACTACAGAAAGAGCTCGGTAAAAACTTGAATTATGGAGGTTTATATTAGAGTCTAAGGGCCTTAATTTGAGTAGATTTAAAACTGAATGCATGGAATGTAATTTTAGTAATGGTGGGTCTAGTGGCAGAGTTGTAACGAGGGGTGATCAAATCATTAAAAAGTGTGAAGTTTTAGATATCTCAGGTCTATTGTTCAAAGTGACTGTGATATAAATGGACATGTTTTTGGTAGAATTCAAGTTTGGATGGTTGAAGGGGAGGAATGCATTTGACCTATTTTGGGATAGAAAAGTACCGCTTGGACTTGAAGGAAAATTTTATAAGATGATGGTGAGATATGCAATGCTTTATGGCACATAATATTGACCTTTAAAAGAGAAGCATAAAACTATATTTAGCGTTTTTGAGATGAGAATGCTTGGGTAGATGAGTGGCTTGAGATTTACAGACAAAATTTGAAACAAATATATCCATGAAAGAGTTGTTGTAGCTCTAGTAGAAAACAAGATTAGAGAGAGTCTTCTTAGATGGTTTAGCCTTATACTCGGGATAGAAAATACATAGATAAAATTATTGACAGTGTAGGAAGGAAAATGGTTAGCCCAAACATACCATGTATGGAATTTATGCCCCCAAAAAAAAAAAAATCACCTCGAGTAGCGCTCAATGAGTAGTCGCAAAGCCAACTTCAGATAGTTTTTGATAAACTGATGATAATAATGATAAAATGGTCTAATTCTTTTCTTCTACCGTGGTATGCACTGTACCAAGACTTGTCATTATGCTTAAATATCTCAATATTCTCGTTTCAAAATCCCCATATTCTACTTTGATCTAAAAGTTTTCTAATCTGGGCGTGCATGCAGGTGTACTCATCGTGCTGGGATTGGGAACAGCTTTTCGGCTCGCATTGGAATGCTGCCATGAATGGGGCGCAAGGAGGCATGTACAGAGGATGGATGCTGGCGTTCCTGCCGGTTCCCATGCTGCTGTTTAATTTGTTTTCTACATATCAATGGCATATATAATTTAATTATATGAAAGTTAATTAATTTTTTCGCACTTTAAGCCTAAAGAAAGTTTTAATTGTGCAACCACATTGTGATTTTAGTTGAGCAGAATGTGCTTACTGCTACCAATACATTTCTTTTGATCTTCTGCTCAACCTGTGCGTTATGTTTTTAATAAAAGCTCTATTAATATTTTTCCCTGCAGGAATTTTTATTTTTCATCTTAAATTAATTCAGGTAGTGCATTTTCTTAAACCATGGTTGGTTATGCTTGTATGCAGTAGAAAGTTTAAGGTTAGAGAATTAAGGGTTATTTTGAAAGTTTTTATTAGTTAATCATTAGTTAAAAGTTTTGTTAAATACTGACATCTTTTCTCTTCTCTTTTTTCTTTTTTTTCTTTTTTCCTTTATTTGATAGCTTCAAAATAGTTGATTATTTATATAAATATTATCATAGAATTGTGTCTAATAGATTATGTGCTATGAGCCTTAGATGTATCTCTTCTTTGCTCACGAATTAACTAGGCCTGTAAAAGAGCTGAGCTTGAGCGAGCTTAGGCTTGGCTTTCGTGCTTGTTCGAAATTAGCTCATGTTAAAAATAAACTTGTGTTTGAAATTGCTTGGGAGCAATGTGTTAATTTTTAGCTCAATTTGTGTGTTTTTGTTGGTGTTCAGCTTGAAATTGGCACGTTTCAGTAGAAAAATAGATGTAGGGTGTTGTATTTGAACTTAAACCATTTTTCTGTGCAATAGAAGGTGCAAAATCCGTGATCACTTCTATATCTGTCTAAAAAACTCATTTTTTAACAATTTTTTAAATAATTTGTGTTCGATTGATTCATCAAGCAAAAGAGCTAAACATGAATAATTTTTTAAGCTGGATTTATAAACCAATAAAACAAGAATAAGCTTGAAATATTAAATAATTATATTTATTCATATAAAAAATATAAAGATATGTAAGCAAATAGAATTTGATTGGTACAATTGTAGATATGCCTAAAATTTAAAAAGTCACTTTGAAGTTCGCTGGCTTGGCTACAGGAAGACAGGAAAGGGACGCTCAAGCATTCTGCGGCGTGACTTGGTTGTAGGAAGACAGGACTGCATGCATGAAAGGTTTGAAAAAAACTCTAAAAAAAAAAATTTAAGCATATGAATTTTGAGCCAGTTTAGTAAATATAATTATTGTTTTTTTTTAATTTAAAAGAAAATAAATTAAAGTAAATAAGGTGTTCGAGTTAAATTTGAGTTGAATATTAGTTTAATTCGAACAAATAATTTTGAATCAAATCGTACACAAATACATTATTCGTGGGCCATTTCAAACATCAATTGAACATGAAAATAAATAAATAAATAAATGAGCCAAAAACAAATTAGAATTAACCTCGCTCAAACTATGCTTGTTTACACCCTAACCACAAGAGTTGTTATACTTTAAACATAAATAAATAAATTTATTTAATTTTCTTATTTTGAGTGGACACTTTGGCTTGCTTAGAATTTGAGCATAAGAAAAAATATTTGGATTCAACTCGTTTACTTACGCAAGCTACAACAAACAACGAGTTTTTCTAACAACCCTGGAATAGTAAACAAGTTTTTTTCCTTGATTGGTAGTAGTAATAATGTGCATTGCTAGGGATTGGATCCCACGTACAATGTTCTTCCGGCTCTTATAATTCACCAATAATGAGTATTTGTAGATGAAGTGTTATTCGACTTGTATAAGAAATTTTTTATTTGTGTTCAATCATTTAATTTATTAGGCGAAATGAAGCTGGTGACAGACATTAAGGGTGTGTTTGGTGCTGTTAATGAGCTACAGCGCGTTTGAAACCGCATTTTCGTATTTGGAAAATGCTTTGTAGCAGTTTATTTGGAAAATTTCACAAACCACAGGCCGCAGGTTCAACCCTGTGACAACAAAAAATTTATTATGAAGGCCCTAGAGATTTTCGCGAGCCCTTACTGTGGTGCCCTAGCTTCTCCTCATCTCTTGCAGTTGTCTGCCCTCTCTCCTCTTCCTCTATCGTGCACTAGCTCCGATTGGCGGTTTCGGTGGCATCTTTCTTCTTCTTCCTTCCTCCCTTCTCTCTGGTATCTGATTTTGGTGACACTGCCTCATATCCCCTTACAATATTCTCTACCCTACACTATTGCCAGTTATGGTTTAAGGTTTGCCCTGTGTGGCTTGCTCCTTACGAATTTTGCCTTAGGTGTATGTGCGATTGTTTGTTTTGTTTTTGGTTGCCCGTGCGGCCTTTGTAATTTTTAGCTTTGGCCTTTCTCAATTGGAGAGCATTGTGAGCTTCTTTGGGATTTCTTCTGCTCTCTGCTAGATGTTGGAATGGTTTGTGTGAAGGGGCTGATTTGAGACCCTATGTGAAAGTTGATAATTCGTGGTATGTGTTTTGGTTTTTGTGAATTTTTGGCCTCTGTTGGAAAGAAATTTTTTTTCCCCACTATGGTTTGCTTGGTTGGGGCTCTTCCCTCTTTTCTTTTGGGTTTAATTGGAGTAGGCTTGCTACTCCACTTAATGGATTAGGCAATGCTATGTTATGTTTGTAGTGGGGGTTGGAGTTGTGGTTTTTTTTTTTTTTTTGTGCCACGATAGTCGTGTTGTTGGTGGTGATATTATGCCATGGAGGTGTGTTTGTGTAGGGTATGGTTGTTTTGTGCCATGGTGTTTTAGTGACATGGTGGTGATGTTGTTGGTGATGTGTGTATATATTGGGGATGGTTCTTCAATGCCATGGTGGTGGTGTTGTTGTTGAAGTTGTGTCATGGTGGGGTGTGTGTATATTGGGTGTGGTTACTTTGTGTCATCGGGTTCGTGGTGGTGATGTTGCTTGAGGTGTTATTGGTATGTGTAGATGCTAGGGGTGGTTCTTAAGTGCAATGGTGGTGGTGTTGTTGGTAGTGATGTTGTGTCATGGTGGTGGTGTGCGTATGCTGGGTGTCATCGTTTTGTCTCATGGGGTTTTGGTGATGGTGTTGCTGGTGGTGAGTGTATGTTGGGGGTGGTTAGTTACTGACATGGTGGTGGTGCTATTGGTGGTAATGTTTTCTCATGGTTTTTATTGCTTGTTTTATTTTTTTTATTTTGGAGGTCTATGATGGGATATTCGAACTTATAGGTTCTTCTAGATGGCCTATATATTATTATTGGTTCTTGACATATGTGAATCCCAAAGAAAGCAACCGAGTTTCTTTCATTTTTCAGTCCTTATGAGGTTCTTCTAGACTTCCTTTTTTGGCGATATGCATATGTGCCACTTACGAGCTCAGTATTACGTGGTTTAAAGACAACCAATAATCCATATTTTCTTAAAGTCTACTATTTTCTTGTAATGATGGTAGTTTATAATTTGATTTTTGAGACCTCATAGTTTCATAACACTTGAATTGACTATTTGTACTATCATTTATTATTAATGTGCATATAAGAGTATATCCCTTTTTATTTTAAACCTTCAGAAAAAATGAGCTCGGGGACTTCTATTACCTCTAGAACATGGTACTGCTATTATGGACTACAATTTTCTTTGTTTACTTCACAATAGCCACATAATTATATAATACAATTTCTAGGTGTTTAAGAAAGAACAGAGAACTGCGACTTCTTAAAGTGGGCATATCGGTTTGAGGACTCCACTGCAAATACTGATCAGGCGTGGAGAGCTTCGTTGGAGGGAGGATTATCTCGTGACATTAATCAACAGTATTTAAAAAATAATATTACATATTATTAATTGTTATTTTAATAGATTTTTTAAAATTTGTTATTGTTTAATAGTGTTTGTGAGGTCTCTGTTTTTATTTTATTACATTCAAATTAAATATTTGTTTTCAAGTATGAAATGTACTTGCAGAATTGATTCTATTAAACAACATTATACTACCAGAGCAAAAAAGTCATTTCTTCAGAAATAGTTGTAGCACATCTGTTACAAAACTGTAAAAAACAAACAGACAATCAACTTCTTTACGGCAGTTTCTGCACACAACTACTGTGCATCAGTTTTTTAGTAAGTTGTAGCTGCCCCCAAACAGATCCTAAATCTATTCGGAAGCCATATTGATGCTCGGAGCTTATAAATACTTGTGTTCGGCTAAGCTTATAAAAAATAGGTCAAATTATCAAGCTGAATAAAATTAAAATTAAGAAAATTTTGTAAACGGCTTTAAATATGAATGCATCCAAGGTGAAACGTGGAGGGCACAATTTGGACTCCAATTGCCATGATAATTTAGGGTCATTTGGCATCACTTGTTTTTTTATTTTTATTTTTGAAAATATATTTGATTGGTATAATTTCTATATATTTTATTTTATTTAAAACAATAAATCAGTTTATTTCAAAAATATTTAAAACTTGTTTTAAAGTTGTTTTAGATTGTTTTAAAATAATTATCTCAATTAAATATGTTTTAATTAAAAACAAAATATAAAAAATAAAATGAAATGAAATAAATAATAATAAAATAATGATATCAAATGGGTCATAAAGAATTTCCAAGTTGTTAATTATTTTAATAATATAGAACATATCAAAATTTAGATTAGAAAATTGTAATTGAATTTTATTTTGTATAAAAATATTAATTTTTTTTAAATAAGCTTGAATCCATTGTGAAATTATTATGATGTAAATTGTTCATTAGTATTTATTATTTATTATTTTCATTTTTTTTAATTATATTTTATTTTAAATAAAAAAAATTTAATTTGTCGTGACTTTTTTTTAAGTGCGAAATTCTTGTTATTTTTAAATTAGATTCGACCTCAACAATTATGTTGGGTGCATATGTAAGCAAACCAATTTTATAATCCAATGGTAGGGTTTAATTTAGATACAGAGCTTCTTTTGAAACTCTAGCTAATAAAAAAGCCATAAATTAAAATAAAAATTTATAAATTTATTATGAATCTATAATTATTAATTTAAAATTTTGGATTTTTTTTTTTTCCATTCTTATTTCTCGAACTACAAACTTAACGAAAAAAAAAAGGTTCGCAGGGGCAGATAGTTTCCCACCAGAGATTCCAGCAATAATGGCCGCCGCCTGCAGGTTGAAGTTGGAGGCTCTTTGTCATGACTCGGAATGGACTTAAAAATTTTAAAGACGGGCTTTCGGTCGGTGAAAATATAATACAATTATTCAAATTCAAAAATAATGAAAGAACCACTAATGATTTCAAATTAAAATGAAAAAAATAATAAATTTACCTTAGTTCAGATAGTTTGCATCTTCTCTAAGCATTTTTCTTCTATTGCTCCTCTTTAAATAAAAACTTAAACTTGAAAAAGTTAATTTAAAATAATAGTGAGCTACAACAGTCAATCAATACTCATACTTTAAATTTTAGAAACACAACAAAATGAAATAATATGCATGCTAGTAAGACATACAAAAATCAATGTAAATTATTTGATAGTTTAGCGATCAAATCTAAAGTGATCAGTCGATCATGCCCGGGTGATCGATCAAACTGAAGTGATCGAGTGATCGGACTGGAGCGACCGATTGAACCCAACATATAGAGTAATCGAACCAGAGCGGTCGATCAAACCCAAAGTGATTGGTTAATCGTGTCGGGGCGGTTGATCGAACCGAAGTGGTTGGTCGATCAGACGAAAATCGAACCAAAAGTGATCACGCGATCAACATGCAATGTATAAAATGTCACAAATGAGCATGCAAACATTGCAAGCCAAAGAACTTTGACAGCACTTCAATCTCGTCCTATTAACCTCGCATAGGTATCTAGAGTATTATTGCGTGGATATGTGGCATAGCTGCCTCCAACTATAGCAAGCAAGTGTGGGGAATTTTCCTTTATGATTGCTCTGAGGAATGATTCTCCGTCTCGTGCAAAATAGACTAGCTATAATATTTTCCCATTTTTGTAAGTGCGATGTTCTGATCCCTCCATAGAAGATTGATACTGCTACAGTTGTGGGAAATTGAGATTCCGACCTACTCGGGTTGGGGCTAAGGCTTGCAAGGATACACTCTTGGCTTCACAAGAGATTCGGTCATGAACGTAAATTCCTAAACTATGGCTTTATTTAGACATAACTGGCCAATGAATATGTGTATGGCTAAGACGAATAGTGTCGGTCAACCAACTTGCCCAACATGGGTGACCAAACTAACGATGACACCACACAAATGGACAATCAAAAGGCATATGGCTTGGCTGAGCGGTATCGCTCAACCAATCGGACTATCTGATAATGGGCAATCAATTAGACCGGACGAAAGCGGGTGGCTGGTTAAACTTGCCTCATGTGGGCGACCAAACCCACAATACCCAGCAAAATCTAATCCTAGGGCTGGCTAAGAAAGAAAATGTGAAGGTTGCGGAGATTATACCATTGTGGTGGTTGATTGAAGTCCAGCTGTTGCTCGGGAAGAAGCTCTCTTTGTCACAAAGAGATTCTGGCGATGCACCAAATACCAGCCTCTGCTCCCCACATGTGATGAAGCTCTCCTCGCGAGGAATTTTCTTGAGATTAGCCTCTTCTTCTTTTCATGTACTCATTGTACTTTATGAGAAATAGATGTTCAAGGATTATGTAATTTGTAATCCAATTTCTTGAGTAAAAAATAATAAGCATTTTCTGCTATATGTGAGCTATTTATAGTGACCACCTTATTTTTGTTAAAAAGATCACTCATAGTTCACAATAATTTTATGTAAGAGAAGCCTTGTTCTCTTAATTTGATTGTTGGCATGCATTTCGGGCAAGGTAGAAGTCCTACGGGCGACCTATACCTGGTACAACCAATAATCAATAAAAAAAAGCCTTGCTCTTCTCTTACCCAGTCTTCCAACGATCTACTCTATGCAGAGTCCAAATCTATTATACCCGCTCATCGTGAGTGTAGTTGACGTGCATATCCCGTTCATCTTTATGAATGAGGAATATGTGGTTATCCCGTCTACTTTGAATGAGTACGGTCGATATCCTTCTACTGATATGGTTTAGTTCAAAGGCTAAACATTTTTGTGGCTAAACTGCCATCATGGTCTAACCCCATCCTTAAATCCCCACATCAAGGAGATTCTTATCACCATGTCGGAAAGAGAGGTATTGCGTTGGTTGCAGCATTCAACTTGCCTAGCTGATCCATGCATAGGTGGGATACCTTCGTACCTACAATGAAGCCCTACTTTGGTCACCTTTTTATTTGTTTGAAAAAATCCATTTCTACAAGTTTGACTACCTCAATCTCCCTCAAACAAATAAGAAGGGATGTTATCCACTCAGTCTACTTAGTTCACCCGAACATCTCAACAACACAACTAACTTGGATAATTTGTTGTCTTGTCAGTAGACATGTTGTATCAGTTAGAACACTTGCTCACATAACTGATTCATGCCTAGTCAGAATCCTCAATACCCGACCAGATTGCGACACTTTTCTTGATAAGGACTACTTTCCTCATTCTTGAGGAAATCCCCAACAAGATTGTTGAGTTTGACTTTGTAAAAGGCTCCTTGTGGTTGGACCATCTCATGCATACACCCTTTAGATGCATCTTTGATATTTTGATCGACTCGGTTGACTTTGCTCACCATGTTGAAAAATGTGTCATATCAACTTAAAGCCTTTGTTTGTTTGGTTGATCTACGTCTAGGTGGGATATTTTCATACTCGCGAGTGAAAATCCTCAACAAAAGCCATCCTGTGGGTACATTTGGAAATCTCTACTATGGTAGGCCTACGTGGATCATCCCACCTCTTTAGAAAGTCCTATCAACTTGGCTAACTCTTCTCTCACATCGGAGCATATGTCGCACGGATTCGATCCCTCATGCTAGCTCATTCAGTCCAAGCCTATGCCAGATATTCTCATGCCCGCGAGAAAAATTCCCAACAAGGGTCGCTTTGCCAAAGCCCACAGAAGCATTGCGAGGTTGGATTGCCTTGTTCATCTGACTCCCTCATATACCATGTTTGATTAGGTTGATCTCATCACCTTGTAATTAGACATGTCGTATTGGTTAAGCCACTTAAGCTATCTAACTGATCTGTGTCGGGTCATAATATCCTTACATCTGACAATATCATGATGTTCTAAGAATTGTTTTGCTCTATTCTTGCTATAGCATCTTACGTCGCTAGACCCCCTTAGCCATCTTGCCTTTGATGTCACTTGAACCATATGACTCCTCAGTTAGTTCTTTCACTAGAATATCTCATCTTATGATGATTCATGGTTTCTTGGCCAGTTGATTTCGATGCTTCTTGAACCACATTACCCTTTAGTCGGTTCTTTCACGAAAGCATTCCCATCTCAGGACGATTATGGCTTTTTAGCCACTTGTTATCATGTTTCTTGAGCTGCACGCGCTTTAGCCAGATCTTTTATGAGAATGATCTTGTCTTTTGACAACGTCAACTTTTCAACCACCTTTCATCGTAGTTCTTGAATCATATGTTCTCTTCAAGTGATTCCTTCATGAAAGTGCGATAGAAGAACTCGAATTACATGTGATAATCTGACCTTTTACCATGCATACTTTTAAGGTCGAATGTAAATCCTTCGTTGTTTCTCCTTACCATAGCAGGTAATTGGAGCTTCATCAGTTTTTAGGTCGATTCATGCCCCCATGGCCCCTGAACTCACATACCAGGTCACACTTCTATGGCCTCTGAAAGTTAATTTTTTACTAAATGTTCCTAAGGTTAATTTTTTTCTAACAAAGACTTATTGCTTGGAAAAATAGACCATAACTGTCCACTTTACATTTCTATGAATGTGGATTGATTCATGTTGTCAAGGGTTCTTTTTTATTTGGGTGCATCGTGTTGACATCAATTTTTGATGTCACGAGTGTAGGGTGTCCATCTGCATGACTTAGGATAGCTTACGGCTTGTCCGTAATATCTGGTAGTTCAGACATCCACACGGGACTTTTCGACACTAGTCAGAGTCATTCTGCTAGGTTTTGGCTTAAGCTTAGGCGAAGGCCGGTCGGCATTCTGCATGTGAGAAGACTCTGATCGGGTCAATGAATATTATGCGTCGCGTACGCGTGAATGTTGTGTCTTACTTGTCACGCCATAAACCCACCGGTCGACGCTCCGACCGGCCGTATCTCCCTCGCCGGTAAGCGTCTCGACTCCGGTTTGGCCTCCCCGATCCTTCACAAGATGCCCTAGAGTACCGCTCCCTTTCTCGGTCTGCGACTTCACCGTGACCTCCACCTGCACCGCCATTCTTCTGTGTCGTCAACCGCACTCCAGCCAGATCTGAGGTGGCACCTCCTCCTTTTATATTCCATCACCAGTAAGGCCCGATTCTTCTTCCTTAGCCGCATCCGTGGATCACCTTTCGAGCACCACCCGAAGTTCTCACTCTCCGACGCCGACACGACCTGTTCGACCTGCTTTCCGGCGACCCTCGCCGTTAGTCGTCTTCCCCCCTCTCCAAACAGTAGTGCTTCTTCTCCTTCCACCTCGCAGTAAAAAAAAGAGTTCAAAACCTTCTGCCCTAGCGTCGATGCTACCTCAGCCGTCAGCCACGTCTCACACACCGGTGCAGCTGCCGTTGGCCTTCCCTCCTTGTCGACCCTCATTCCCCGGTGGTTGGAACGTCTTCGGATTGTCCTACCGTCGACAGACAGCGACAATACATCAGCTTGAAGAGGTGTGGACGTCTTTTCCTTTGCAAGGAAAGCTTCCCCTCTTTCACCGTCATTAAGCAACCCCTGCGGGAAGGTACGTTTTGGTTATATTTTCAAATGCCAAAATAGATTATTTTTGGGTACTTTGAATACCTCTTGCCCTCACTGGCTATTTCATGTCTTTCTTGTGTTTTGTTGCGAGATTACCGGAAAGTCGACCTCCTTGCACTCATTGGCCCTTTTTGTGGTTCTGTGCATGTTTTGCGAGATACGTCAGAGCGTGGACCGGGGCACCACCGGGGTTCGCCGGAAACGTGGGTTCTCCTTCAGCATAAAGAGAACTCGTCTGCAACTATTACGGTTGTGAGATCCACTAAAATTCTAACTAGCCTTAGAATTAGTGGTGTCTATGTGTGTGGGTTCGATCGCCCACACACGGGGTGCGTGCACCGATGTGGATCGGCGTGATGACATGTCTGCATGATGGATCGTTGGTTTTCCTAGAGTTATTCTTTAGGTTAGGACTTCCTGTGTATGGCCAAACACCATCCGTAGAGCCGAGTGTCTCCCCTTTGTTGTGAGCCTTAGTGCAAATCTCGATGGGTCAGAGTCCCTCACTCCCCTAGCTTTACGTAGAGAAGCTGGAAGGTCGAACTTAGCAAAACGAAATAAGCTTTGTAGCTGGCTCGCTTTGCAAAATTTGGAGGAGTTCGCAAAATGGGAAAAGCTTTGTAGTTAGCCCATTTCGCAACGCCGTGGAAAGTTTTTCCTCTAAAGATCCGAGGAGAAACTCCCCACATTTTCTCACCAAACCAAGAGGCGGCGGTGCCGCACGTCCAAGGGTCTAAACCTTAAGTTTCCCAGATAAGGTCATTAGCACGAGTCTGGTTTATTATCTGCATGTTGGTTTGCTTCATATTTCATTTTGCATTTCACTTCACTCCGACCGGCCGCCTCGGCCCGGTGAGCATCTCACTTCGCTCCGACCAGCCGCCCCGGCCTGGCGAGCATTTCACTTCGCTTTGACTGGCCCCTATGGTCCGATGAGCATCTCACTTTGCTCCTACCGACCGCCCCTACCCTGTGAACACCTCACATCGTTCCAATCGGCCGCCCCGGCCCAGTGAGCATCTCACTTCACTCTGACAGCCCCCATGGTTTGGTGAGCATCTCACTTTTCTCCTATTGGCCGCTCCAGCCCAGGGAACACCTCACTTCACTCTGATCGGCCACTCCCGCCCGGTAAGCATCTCACTTTGGTTTGACCGGCTGCCCCGGCCCGGTCGACTGATACTTTGGTTCGACCGGTCACCAAGGTCCGATCGACCGACTACTTGCACCACTGCATGTTGTGTGTGTACATATGCATGGTTTTTTGCATGTTCATCTGTCTTTTTTTGCATATTCAAGTCACTGACTCCACGCACATCCATTTTTTTGGGCCAGTGCAGCCACGACACGCCCATCTTTTCTGGTCACTACCGCATCGACACTCCATCTTTCAGGTCACTGTTGCCACGACACGCCCATCTCTTTCGGTCACTTCCGCCTCTAAACACCTTCGGGTCGCAGCCACTACAGCACGCCCATCCCTTTTATTCACTGTCGTCCCGTCACACCTTCCTCGAGTTGTTGACACCACAGCATGCTCATCCCTTTTGGTCACTGCCAAGGCGCCGCTTCGGCACACTTTCTTCAGGTCGCTGCCACCACGACATGCCCATCCCTTTCGGTCATTGCCGCCTCGGAACACCTTCCTCTGGTCACTGCCGCCACGGCACACTCATCCCTTTCGGGTCACTGCCGCCTCGGCACACTTTCTTCAGGTTGTTGCCTCCACGGCACGCCTATCTCGGGGTCATTGCCACTACAACACACTAATGTGTCGGGTCGCTAGCTCTACCATATGTTCATCGTTCCTTGAGTCTACACTTGCATTTGCATGTTTGTATGGGTAGCGAGCCAGGCTCGTTAGAAGAGTGACTCCGTATCGATCACGATGCCTTAACGAGCATTGCTTGCTTGGTTGATCCTGGTGAGCAATGTGAGTTAAGTCATCGGGATTGACACGAGTATGGGTCTTTCGTGACACCCCTCTTCGTGACGCTCTTTAGATCCTTTGGATCTTTAGGATGGGGTCGGTACGGCGACCCCGTCAAAGTCATACTATATCTAGACTTACCCTGCACTTAGATACTAGGTTAATGCACCTTTCGTTAGATGGTGTGCTAGGCTAGGATTTAGGATGTTAGGCACTCTTTTTGATGTCTGGTTATTATTCTCTGCTGGATTGGTTGCCCTGGCCAGACATCTTTCTTTTGCATCGTGCTTGTAGTGTGACTGTATGTTGCATATGTATGGTAGTGTGTTAGTGGTAGTGTGTTAGGGTGTTTGTTAGGGTGTTTTTCTGCAAGGAGTCATGCCTATTTATATGCACACACACGGGTACCGCTATTGGGGGAGCATGTTATGATTTCTGACCATTTTGCTTGCATGTGCTATTTAGCTCCACACTTTTAAGGTATGACTCATTATACGTCATATGCATGTGGTCTTTCCCGATAACAATTGTTTTCATGCAAGATTGAGTCTTTTCCTTTTTCTTATGTACTTTTTAGAGTTTAGGAGAGTCATGTAGCAAAAATAAGATACGGGCACAGGTTCCGAGGCATTTGGCGTGGGAACCACATGAAGAGGACTAGGAGCAGATGCTCGTGCCCTGTATCTTAATTCTGTATTTTTACATTGATGTATAGAATTAGGACCGGGCATGTATATGTTGAGTCTGACCGCTCTTTTCTTTTCTGGGATATGTTTCCGATCCAGCGACACCGGCCTGTTTTTATTTTGATTTGGCTTGTGTTATTTTTTGCATCATGTTGCATGCCTACACATCTGCATGTGTTTTCCTTGTTTCTTTCTGTGATATGAGATTTCTACGATGTAATTTAGGTTCTCCAGGACTTAAATTCCTAATTTTTCTATAAAAAAATCATAAATAAAATATTCAAGATAATTAAAATTTAGGATTAAAATATTCAGGATTTAAAAATTACAATTTTACTTTCCTGCATATATTAATAGGGCCTCCACAATACTTAAGGACTGCTTTAGATAATTGCATCATATCTTGCATGTCCCGAGGAGGAATCGAGGAGGAGTTCTCATGCTTCCATGCTTCTCCAACCTGACTGTCCCAGCATACCTTCATATAGGTGGTTGTCTAATGTGTCTAGGGTGTTAGAAGCTCCCCGACCCAGACAGGTTGTAATTCCTTTTGTCTAGAGTGTTTCCAGCTTTGTAGTTAAACCTCTATTTTTCTTTCTTTCCTGAGACATTCTTGCCACTTCGGCAGGTATAGTCCTACCTCTAAAAGCTCCAGCTTATAGTCATAGGATAGAGTTTCCTTCCTTCGACCTTAGGACTACCGAGATCCCCCGTGAACGACACAATTCACAGATTGCTGATCGGGAATTTCAGGACGTGTTGGATCGATTACCCTCACGACTAGGAAGACTTAGGGTCCTAGTAGTTGTGTATGACGGGTCTGCGGTATCCCGACCCAATTACCTCCACCTTTTAGGATCACTCTACATTCCTTTTTGTTGAGCCCCTTTGAGCCTTATCGCTCATTGACTTCGTCGATATCATCTTGACGGTCTAATACCGATGAGTTGCCGCCCATTTCGGATACGACGATTTGTCCTCTGCTAACATTCCTTTGATTGTCTATATCCCATGTCTATGATAATATAAAGTGAAACTCTTTTTATCGAGAGTATTTTTGGGTATCCCCCAAGATGTAATTAACTAGTAGGAACATGTTCCTTTGGGAGTGCTCTTGACCCCAGAACATGTACATACACATGACTCTCTGGTTATGAGTAGTCTACGTACATACTTCTTTCGCGGATATTGGTTTAAGGTGCATCCGCCCGATCTTGTTTGGGTGGACATACTTGATCTATTATTGTGAGGTTTATCACACGTAGACTCTCCATGTTTCACTTTTTCTCTTGTTTGTCTCTTTGTCGCATATCCCTTCTTATTCGATTTCTCTCCTATTCAAATCACTAATTTGATTCGAGAGGGAGATTTATTCGAATAAGGGAATTATATGATGATCGACAAGCTGACGACTCCTTTTAAAATAAAAAAGAGAAAAATGAATGGAAACACATCGATCAACATAATTAGCTTGATAACTCTGACATACCTCGACATTAATGCCCCTGGGCTTTAAAAAATAATGTTATGCGGATTCAATGTAAAGGGTATGAGGGTTCTTGGCTCGATAACCGTCCTATTAAGGATTTGTGATTTGGTGACAAGCATAAAGTTTCACATAATATAATAAGAAACTTCTTTGAATGTCCTATTAGGCCAATCATAGCTGCAGAAACACAGAATGATGACATCTTCATCACTTCAATATATCAAGTATTGGCATGAATGATTCAAATGATACATAAAAAGATATTTACAAACATTTTCCAATTCATAAAATTAGAATCTATGAGGATACAACGTACTATGCACTAAATAATTAGAAAACTTTACTTGAGATGGTACAAAAGAAAAAAAAAGAAGAAAAAAGAAAATGAAAATGAAGAAAAAAATTAAACATGGAACAACAACTCAGAAAACCTCTTATTGCTTTGTTGCAATAAAAAGGTGGAGGTTATTCAAGAATATAAGGTTGAGGACACAAATAAGAAATTAGAATGCTAATAATGTAATAAATACAAACTTCAATCATTAATATTGACTTTGAGTCAAGTTTAAAAGAAAAAGAAGAAAAATGCATTGATAATCTGTAAAAGGAAACTAATGTATGAAATATCTTTAGTGAAAGAAGATGAAAATAAATATAAGTATAAGTATAAAAAAATGTATTAGAGAATAAACTAATATGTGCAAACTGTGACATTAACCTTATTATCTTTAGATTGGATTAAGGGGATGGAGGTTAAGTAAGCATGTAAATGTAATGATAAGTTGATCAAGTTTTATCATGGATCTTCTTCCTCTAGTTCTAGACCAAATGTAAAACTAGAAAATAATATTTTTTTTAAAATTAAAGGAACTTCCCATTAATTGGCACTCCTCTATGTAAAAAACACTTCAAAAGAGGGTTTGATACAACTACACCGGTTTCAAATACAAATCACACTAATTCAAGAAATTGTGATAACAACATGATAAATATAAATTGAATATATGTGTTGGATTTAGAGTTGTTTAATTAATCGATAATGTTGGAATATTTATTAATCACCACCAATCATTTGAAATCTGAAATGATCATTACATAAAGGCACTAATTTTTTTTGGTGAAAAGTGCTTATAAATGTTGGAGGATTCAGAGGACCCTCCAATTAGGGATGCATCCATCAAATTGGAGCAAATTAAATTTATAATTCATGATTTAAAAGAAGTAAATGTGGGAACAATAGAGGATCCTCTACCAACCTTTATAAGCATGTTATTGGGTGAAAATGAAGCACATGACCTGATTAGACTAATCTCTAAGTTTAAGGCTATTTTGCTTGGAGCTATGATGTATGACTATATTAGCTCCTAAAGTTGTTGTACATAAACTTGAGATAGATCCTAATGTTATTCCTGTGAAAAAATATTCTTCAAGCATGTGCTTATAAGTTGAGCAATAAGTAATAACTGGATTAAAAAATTGATCAACGTTGGTTTTATCCAAAAAGATAAGTATCCATCTTGGCTAGCACAACATAAGTATCCATCTTGGCTAGCTTAGTGCTGGTTAAGAAAAGGATGGTCAAATTTTTGCATGTATCAACTTTAAAGATCTAAATAAAGCATGTCCCAAAGATGAATATTTGTTACCTATGGTTGACATGAGTTCTTCTCATGTGATTTTCTCTTTCATGCATGGGTCATATAGTTAAAACCAGATTAAGATGCTCTCTAAGGACGAGAATTACATTGCATTCCAAACATCCTTTGATTTCTATTATCATAAGGTTATATTTTTCTGTCTTAAAAATGTCGGCGCCACAGATTACCGGACCATGACTAAAATTTTCATGAACTCATCCATAACTAAGTTGAATGTTTTGTTGATGATTTAGTCGTCAAATGCAAAGAAAAAAAAAAGACCACTTGTTCAATTTAAGAATTATCTTTGAGTTATTATATCAATATAATGTCAAAATGAATCCACAAAAATGTGCCTTCAAAGTTACTTTAGATAAACTCTTGGGATTTGTTGTTTAGCACTGTTGGATTAAGATTGATCCCTATAATATTAAAGCTACTTTTAAATTTTTTACACAATTAAGATTCTTTCAAGGGAGATTGTTTACCTTAGAAATTTTATATTTAATCTTTCTGGGAGGTTTCAACATTTTTATTGTATTAACTAAAAAGGATACCAAGTTTACTTGAGATGATAAATATTAACATGTTTTTTGAGAACATAAATCAATATCTGATGACACCACATGTATTAGTAGCTCCTATCCTGAGTAAACTTTTGATGCTTTACAACGCAAAATTAGACGACTCTCTCGGAGCTCTATTGTCCAAAATCAATAATGAGGGCAAAGAAAATGTATTATATTAATTTAGTTATTATTTGATTTTTGTGTAGTTGAAGTATCCTTCAATTGAGAAAAATTATTTGACATTAATATTTGTAGTCCAAAAGCTTTTGCATTACATGTTTTCTCATAAAATCAACCTTATTTTAAGATTTAACAATTGCAACATTTGATGGCTCAAACAATATTATTTGGAATACTAGAAATATGGTAGTTGGTCTTATTACAATTTGATATAACATTTGTTCCACTTCAAGTTGTGAAAGGTCAAGTCTTGTCTGACTTATTAGCAGCGTACTAGCTTCTTATAGATTCATCTCCAAATGATGGCTTAACTGAGGAATAAGTTATAAATTTAAACAAACAAGATAACTATTGCTAGAAGATGTACTTTGATGAAGCTTCATCTTCCCAAAATGGTGAATAACCTCAAATAATCATTCATGGGAAAGTAAAAAATTAGATTGATTTTCATTACTCCTGATGAAGGAATTATCATACATATCTTTCCACTTATCAAAACCTTGCACTAAAAACAAAGCAAAATATGAATCTCTAATTATTGATTTGGAGTCAGTTATTCTTATGTATAAAATACACATCAAGATTTGTGGGATTCTCAATTGATTATGAAAACGAAAACAAAAAATACAAAGTTTCGTGATAAAGCTAAAACAGTACTATTTGTATACCATGAAACTCCTCGAGCAAATTCTAAATGTGACATTATACCAAATACCCCATGGAGATAGCTACCTAGTAAACAATTTGGCAAAACTCGCTAAGAAACTTGTGTGCCCTGAAGAAGATTCTATTCATATCGATATACAAGGGCGTCAATTTTTTATTTCTAATCAATATGGAATATTTGCTTAAATTATTTACTAATGGGAATGTTGCCCTTGCAGGTAAAGAGGACATAAGTGACCGACGATAGCCATTTATAGATTACTTATAAATAGAATAATTATTCCAAGAGAAATCTCTAGCCCACTAGATCAAAAAAGGAGCATTGTCCTATACTTTGATTGATGATGTTCTTTATAAGATCGTTTGATTAGATGTGGTTAAAATGTATTTAAAAATCAAAAGCATAGAAGATAGTTAACAAAATACATTCCAACTTAAGTGGTGATCATTAGTCTGGTCCAAATATAAAGACAAAGATTAAAAGACTTAGATATTATTAGCCTGCTTTGATTATAGATTGTATGGAAGTTCCTAAGAAATACATCAATGAAAAATACACGGGATTGTGTTACATCAACTTCTTAATGTTCTGCACACAACAATTGCCTTTGGGACTTTTGAGTATTAGGGTATGGATGTAGTGGGGGTCAAATATACCTCCTTTCTCTATGATCATAAGTTATTATGTCAGCTACAAACAGCATCTCTAAATCGGTAAAGGCAATATCATTATGAGAAGTTAAATAACATTATGTTCTTCAGTTCTTCAAGAACCATTTCATATATATGTTTGAAATTCTCTATCAAATAATATTTAACAATGGTTCTACCTTTAAAAGCAAAAATATTAATAATTTTATCTAACAATAAGGTACGGACTAGAGATTTTCCATGATATACTACCAGAAAAATGGATTAGTAGAAGCTTTCAATTAAATATTAGTTTATATATTATTTGATGATAATAAAAGATAATGGAACGAATAATGATTGTATGCTCTATGGCCTTACAAAACCATATATAAAACCCCAACTTAGCCTGCACCTTATGTCTTAGTATATGGGTCAGAGGTTGTACCCCCTCTAGAGTTTCAAGTCCCTTTACTAACAATAATAGTCAATAATAAGATCATAATAAGCTTCATTTATAAGAACTTGAGAGTTTAGAAAGGAAGCATCTACTGGCCCAATAAAACCTCAAGTTAAACCAAGCTAAAATGGTTTAACTCAGGATAAATTGGTCTATTTTAGAACTTCTTGAGTTGGTTACTTTGCCTAAGGTCTTTGTTTTGCATTAGCTTTAGTCATTTGCATAAAATTCATGCCCATATAGCTTGATTTTCATAATCAAATTGTAAGGCCAATTTTATCTTTTTAATAAATAATAACCTAGCATATCATGCATTTCAGAAGATCAGACTTGCATGGTTTTGAGATGTTACAAAAATTTAGCTAGTAATCCTATCCAGACAAAATTATATGTCTGGTAGAGTTGGACTCCTTTTAGTCATTTGTGGGATTGAATTATTAAGTCCCTTTGTTTACATTTTCTCATTAGATTAAGTTTGAGTTTCTATTTGGCTATTAATCTCATATTTAGTCTTAGGATTTTGAGCATGCTCGTCTCACTACAACATAAATCCTTATCTCCTAGCTTTCTTACGATTTGATATCTTTGAAATATAAATCCTAATTTCTAATAAAATGTCAATTCAAACCAATAAATTTCTTCAATTTCAAAAATCATGAAAACCAAACCATAGGATAATAGATATATCAATGAGTTTCTCAATACCTAAACACTTCCTATTATTTCTCCTTTTGATTCCGATAATTATTATTCAACATTGATCTTTCCTATTTGAAATTCCAATTAAGTAATCATTAAAACTAAGCTTTGAAAATCTTGAAGATTTAACATCATCTATAATCAAAGAGATTTCTTTAGTGATTTTGCCCCTCAAAGTGTAATTAACTATATGAGTTTTTTTCTTATAAGAAATTTGTAACCCATATTAATTTAAATCCTATCTAGCATTCATTAGGAAAAAAAATTGTTGGTTTAAGCATAGGCTCATTAAATATTTAATAAAATTCTTTATTTCTGAGTAATCAAATCCATCCTTCTCAAGCCTCTAGGCCTTAAGTTTTAAGGATGCTAGAGCTGATTAAAAGATGCAAGGGGTCGCTGTGACAGTTAGTTTCTATAGCATTGAATTCTTCCAGTATTTTCAAACGATTATTTTACTGTAATTTTGTATTCTTTACTAAAAGGTAATTAATAGTTATATTTTTAATAATGAAATTTTGAATGTTTAAACATTAAAATAAAGAAGTTTAGGTATATAGATAATGTAAATGCAAAATAACTGTTGTATCCATTCAAATGCCACTAATATAAAATAAATAAGGTGATAAATATGAATCATCATAAATTCAAAACTATGATGAAATTCAGCTCATTGGATAAAAGTTCATGTGAAAGAATATTGGGAGCAGAAATTTATGATATTGTTGAAGATTTATGGTCTTTAATTTCACTGTGCTTGCAATGATAATTGAACAATATCCATATATGGACATATTTTGATAGCGCTTGCAAGTGCTCCATTTACCGGACACCGCACGTCTGAACGGCTAACCACTGACAGCCACATCACAATACACATCATCAGTGATCAACCTTTTCAAAATTTTCTAGTGCTATTATGTCTACGCCAGGCTAGGTCTGGAGAACTCATCAAACCACAAGCATTTCAACATCATTTGTTAGTAGCTAGTACTCTCCATCTCCTCACTACGTCTTCACTTTCGGTCTCCTCTACTGACCTCTACTTTATAAAGAACAGAGGTGTCAAGCATTTCTCATAAATTTACTTTTTCACATTCTTCATTCACTCCTACCCAAAAGTTCTCAAGTACATTAAATTATACAGCTCGTAATAGATTTTACAAAACTAGTGTCCCAAGTTGGCAGTCATAAATAAAGGCTCCAGTAAAAAACAAAAGTAAAATTTTACAGATTTCTGTTTCAACATAGTTCTACTGATAAGGTGAAATAGTGTTAAATTAAAAGCAAACATCTCCAACAAGTTATCAAGAAAGAGAAAGCTGTACACAATTCTGTGAGGTGGTTTGTTTGAGTTTACTTTATGCGCAAATCAATCTTCAAGCAATCCACTGAGAAGAACAAAACCCAGAGGGTTTAGGGTTTTGGTTTTGTTCTTCTCAGTGGATTGCTTGAAGATTGGATTATTTTATATAATGAACGGTGTAATTTGATTAATTCGATCAAATTTTAAGGGTTTAGGGTTTAGGGTTTAGGGTTTTGGTTTTGTTCTTCTCAGTGGATTGCTTGAAGATTGATTTGCGCATAAAGTAAACTCAAACAAACCACCTCACAGAAACAATCAACAATCTAAATTATACTGCAAATCATATGAAAAAGGAATAATCAGCATTAAATTGTAACTATGATGAAATTTGTGAAAATTTAAACTCTGAATAATTTATATTAATCATTTGATGCAATATGAAGGAAAAAAAACATGTTA
Organism: Phalaenopsis equestris; assembly: GCF_001263595.1. Lineage (NCBI taxonomy): Eukaryota > Viridiplantae > Streptophyta > Magnoliopsida > Asparagales > Orchidaceae > Phalaenopsis > Phalaenopsis equestris. Next base: position 380,231 of record NW_018165229.1, read on the forward strand.
AGAATATATAAAAAAAGATCCCTAAAGCAAAGCCATGAAGAAATTTGTGTTTATCAACTATAATTCACAAAGAGTAAAGAAGGTATCATAAAAAAATGGAAAGATAACTGCCCCGATGCATCAACCGTGAACAAAAGTTACTTCTCCCTGAAAGCATAATAAGCACAGAAGCATCCTCACTGAAACATTATTATTATATAATATGAGGCCAGTTGAAAGTAAACAACATTTCTCAAAGCAAGTAATATATATATAAATTCTTTTTGCTAATCATGAAATAGTGCAGAGATTCTATAATTGAGGGAGTATAATACACTGCCATAGAATGAAATCATAGAAATTGAAAAAGATCATTTAGTAAAAAATAACAAAGTTATAAAACTACTACACTAGATGTTAAGGTTTTCATGTCAATGTGAAAGATCAAAATTAAATAAAAGGGAAAAAAGGACTTTAAAATGGATGTTCAGATTATATTGATCGTGTTTCTTAACAGATTCATAAGTTCAATACTTCTTACATTTCCATGCAGCACATTAACCAAGAAACAAGTTTAATATAAATTAGTACAATGACTATAGAAAAACCCCCGTCTATTTTATGTGAAATAATTGAATAATTCGATTCTGATACATGGCATCAGTTGAATACATATCAAAGCCGATAGCCTGATTGAATGCCCTGCTCACAAGGCTGGTTTATGAATAAAACACTATTAACACTTTATTTGTTTGTCATAAATTACAACCAGCTCAGTATTTACAAAAGCATATAAATCTGCTTATTCAGTTAAAATGGAATATGAGTTTCCTGTTGTATCATCAACATTCCAGCATATTAATTTAGAAGAACCCCATATATGCATTTCAGACAACTAGTTCCATCAATTTCTTGCTTATTCTAACATTTAGCTAACTAGGGGTAGAATTAATAAAACAAAGAATACTTCCACGACATGCAATTTTAGTTGATGTGAAATTAACATTCATCAACAACTATTAATAAGGGACCAATAAAGAATGTCTAAAAATACTAGATTATCACAAAAAATAATTACCATATAAATGGTTATATAACCTGTAGAATTAAAACCAGGTTATAAGCAAAGAAATGTGCTTGTTGTATTCTCAATCATCAAAACTTGATGTAAGAATGGCAGTATGACCATTTATGTTGTGATGGAACTGATTAATTGTCTGCAAGTTCTTGAATTAACAACCATTGAAGAAACAGTAATAAAAAATGCTTTGGGATTTTCAGAATGAAAGGTATAAGACAAAATAAAATGGAGCATAGAAGTTGATAAGTAATGAAAAGGAACAAAGCTGAAAGACCAAATGTAATATGGATAAAATTCTCCCAAAAAGGAATAGTGGAAAGTTTACAATAGAGTTAACACCAAGTATAGGACTGGAACACTCAAGGAGAATTCGCAAAGCCAAGTTAAAGCCGCTGAAGATGATGATATCATAAACATGTGTAATTTAAACAAACACATACAAACATTTACAAATAGTCTACCTTTATGATCAATTGACATGAAAAGAGTTCATATTCTGAATACAACTTCTTAATGTTAATACCGTCAAAACACAAAATTAATATTATGTCATCGGTTGATCTAGACGACCGCTAATTGGAACATGATGAGAAAATATAAAAAATGCAGTGCTCCTCAGTAAAATTTTAGCTTCAACTTAAACATTTCAAATTTAAATTCATTTAATTTGTCCATGACATTGCTTGGAGCATACATTCTCAATAAAATATCTAATTGGTACCCCATACATCATAAAATTTATTGAATCCTTTAACCTATAAACTAATCCAAAAGGTTAGGGTGCACAATAAAAGTGAACCAAAAAATACAAACTAAAAAGGCTAAATTGGTTGCTTTGTTTTGGTTTCATATTGATATTTTGTCAAAATCAACTTGGCTTGGCTTAACATAGGTTTGAGGCTTTGCAAAAAACAAAATTAATCAAACAAATATCTATCTGTATATGTATGTGTGTGTGTGTGTGTGTGTGTGTGTGTGTCTATATATA
>NW_018165229.1:382288-386447 GCF_001263595.1 Phalaenopsis equestris
CATATATATATATATATATATATAAACTATTCCTAATTATTCTTAATTTCTATATCATCACAATTTTTTTAAAACTGTAAAGAAGTTTGAGTGATCCATGAACAAAAAAAAAACTGTCAAATCAAATCAACTTGGAGTTAATAATTGAAAAATCCTTTAAAATCAAAAGCTAATCCACCTCAAAAAAAACAAAACAAAAAAAAAAAATCCTAAAGATTCTTAAACCGGAAATCGAACCAAGAACTATCAGTTTAGTTTGGAATGGTATGGGACTATAAAATAGGGGTATTGACAGTAAGAGATACGAACACAAAATGAATATGGCCATACAACATAACTACAAAAAATAGACACCGCATGTTACTAACATGTTATATTTTATAAAATATTCATATGTAATATAAAATTTCTAATATTATCTACTATATTATTAATTTTAATTTTGGAAAAAAAATAAATTGTTAGTATTTAATAACAAACTCTATAAATGGCTACATAAATATATAATCTGTAGGTTCATATAGTCATTAAAATATATACATATATAATTATATTTTTTCATATATTTTCATATAATCAAAATTGCTAATAAAAAGTTAAAAGAAAAAATTAATGAATCCAAATAAAAGCTTTGTAATATGGTGGTTTCATTCAAATGACATTTTAAAAGAAAATTAATGCTTAATAATAAGTCAAGTAGAAGATTGTGTTGCTCAGAAAGATTTAGTTTAACTTTTTTAATTTATTCTTATATTAACATTTAATCCAACAATATAACGTTAAGAAAAGGATGGAATATAACATGAATTTTTTATTAACGGTTGTGAAGATAGCAAGCTAGCGTACAAGGGCACAGCTTCAACTTTTAAGGACACGGTTTCAAGTTCGAAGGCAGTTACAAGGTTATAGCATAGTACGATTTTGAGTTTGAAAATGGCTTCAAAGGTACAAGTGCTACTTCAGGTTTGAATATAGCTTCAATTGTACGGTACAGTACGGCTTCAGCTAAAAAGGATTACTAATTTTGAAGGGCACGACAAGGTTTCGGCTTCAAAAATGATATAATATTTTCAAAAGGCATAACACAGCTTTGGCTTTGCACATTTGTTTTTAGTTTTCTTCAGCTTTGAACACTAGATGTGAGATGGCTGCAGAAAAGATGGAAAAGCGAAACCGTTTCATTTGACTGAATAGCTGGAGATGCAAGAAGAGGGACATATGTAATTAAATCGTAGTTGGTATGAGAAGTGGCATATCTACAAGTATTATGTCCTTTGCAAGTTTTGATTTTAAGTTCCTCTATTTTGAGTTTCGCATATAGATCATTGTCGGCCGTTTTTATGTTCAACTTGACTTTCGTAGTTTGAAAAGATGATGATTTTGTGATTTTTAAAAATAATTTAAATATAAAAATAACTTTTTGAAAGAAGTAACTTTTTAATTTTTAAAATAAGTGAGACCAAACGGGTCTCATATTTTAAATAGTTTAGACGAGTGAATACGATACTACAGGTAATACCCTTATCCCAAAGACATAAATGTATCACTTGTAATAGGGATTCAATCACCCAGACTAAAGAATTTGTGACATCCGTTTGGTCTGTGAAATATTTTTATAAAAAGGCCAACAAGTTCCCCTATCTAACATAAAAAATTAGATAGGGTTTATTTTATCTGGGTTCCTGGTTCCCTATAGAGGCAAGCCCCTATAGTTAATTACATCTTAAATGATCGAAATCACTTAAGAAAACTCTCGATTAAGATCAGGTGGTTTTGTTTTCAAGATTTCAAAGTTTAGGTTTTCACGATTGGACATGGGAAAATCAAATGGGAATGACTCAAAATATGAACAATTATTTAAGGAATACAAATGAAAGAAAAGTAGGGGACATCACAGATCCAGGAGAAACCCCAGAGATGTCCTAACTATCCTATTGTTTGGCTTTATGTCTTTGAAGAGATAATTATTTGATGTTTCAATCCTGCAAATTATTTAAGATTTAGGACTTATGTTTGCACAACGTCAGACTGTGCAATCAGCCTAAAGGATAGGAGGATTTACACCGTACCATACGGTAACCTCGGAATCCTAAAACGTTAGGACTTATAATTGCACAATAGAGTTGTGCAAAAAGCCTAAAGAGGTGATCCTACGGGTTATTTAAACTAAAGAAAATGTGTAGGTGATGTGAAAATGTTTCGTTGCTGCAGATCCACCTGGAAATTACTCCTCGTTGCGCTGCCCACGATGTTTGCTCCGAGTCTCTTCGTAGTAGCACCTCCTGGCTTAGTTTTAGTTTTGAACAAGTTCCTAACCACTAGATTATCCTAAACTAAGGCATAGTGTATCAAAGTAGCTAGGCATGCAGTGTAAAAAGAAAAGTAAAAGTACACTATTTAGTACATAGAAAGAATAACATAACATGCTAAGGAAGCAGTATGACAGGCTATACATGAAAGCAGGTAGAAACAGGACGAGTGTAACATACTGTATAAGAGAAGCAGTAGCAAGTAGAAGCAAGACAAGTGTAACATGCTGTAGCAAGTAGAAGCAAGACAAGTGTAACATGCTGTAGCAAGTAGAAGCAAGACAAGTGTAACATGCTGTAGCAAGTAGAAGCAAGACAAGTGTAACATGCTGTAGCAAGTAGAAGCAAGACAAGTGTAACATGCTGTACATGGAGAAGCAAGACAAGTGTAACATGCTGTACATGGAGAAGCAAGACAAGTGTAACATGCTGTACATGGAGAAGCAAGACAAGTGTAACATGCTGTAGCAAGCAGAAGCAAGACAAGTGTAACATGCTGTAGCAAGCAGAAGCAAGACAAGTGTAACATGCTGTAGCAAGCAGAAGCAAGACAAGTGTAACATGCTGTAGCAAGCAGAAGCAAGACAAGTGTAACATGCTGTAGCAAGCAGAAGCAAGACAAGTGTAACATGCTGTAGCAAGCAGAAGCAAGACAAGTGTAACATGCTGTAGCAAGCAGAAGCAAGACAAGTGTAACATGCTGTAGCAAGCAGAAGCAAGACAAGTGTAACATGCTGTAGCAAGCAGAAGCAAGACAAGTGTAACATGCTGTAGCAAGCAGAAGCAAGACAAGTGTAACATGCTGTAGCAAGCAGAAGCAAGACAAGTGTAACATGCTGTAGCAAGCAGAAGCAAGACAAGTGTAACATGCTGTAGCAAGCAGAAGCAAGACAAGTGTAACATGCTGTAGCAAGCAGAAGCAAGACAAGTGTAACATGCTGTAGCAAGCAGAAGCAAGACAAGTGTAACATGCTGTAGCAAGCAGAAGCAAGACAAGTGTAACATGCTGTAGCAAGCAGAAGCAAGACAAGTGTAACATGCTGTAGCAAGCAGAAGCAAGACAAGTGTAACATGCTGTAGCAAGCAGAAGCAAGACAAGTGTAACATGCTGTAGCAAGCAGAAGCAAGACAAGTGTAACATGCTGTAGCAAGCAGAAGCAAGACAAGTGTAACATGCTGTAGCAAGCAGAAGCAAGACAAGTGTAACATGCTGTAGCAAGCAGAAGCAAGACAAGTGTAACATGCTGTAGCAAGCAGAAGCAAGACAAGTGTAACATGCTGTAGCAAGCAGAAGCAAGACAAGTGTAACATGCTGTAGCAAGCAGAAGCAAGACAAGTGTAACATGCTGTAGCAAGCAGAAGCAAGACAAGTGTAACATGCTGTAGCAAGCAGAAGCAAGACAAGTGTAACATGCTGTAGCAAGCAGAAGCAAGACAAGTGTAACATGCTGTAGCAAGCAGAAGCAAGACAAGTGTAACATGCTGTAGCAAGCAGAAGCAAGACAAGTGTAACATGCTGTAGCAAGCAGAAGCAAGACAAGTGTAACATGCTGTAGCAAGCAGAAGCAAGACAAGTGTAACATGCTGTAGCAAGCAGAAGCAAGACAAGTGTAACATGCTGTAGCAAGCAGAAGCAAGACAAGTGTAACATGCTGTAGCAAGCAGAAGCAAGACAAGTGTAACATGCTGTAGCAAGCAGAAGCAAGACAAGTGTAACATGCTGTAGCAAGCAGAAGCAAGACAAGTGTAACATGCTGTAGCAAGCAGAAGCAAGACAAGTGTAACATGCTGTAGCAAGCAGAAGCAAGACAAGTGTAACATGCTGTAGCAAAAGACTTAAAGAGCTCAAA
>NW_018165229.1:391953-393388 GCF_001263595.1 Phalaenopsis equestris
ATATATATATATATATATATATATATATATATATATATATCACTATGTTCTTTAATAAGTATATTTATATATTAGGAAATAATAATATTTTTCTAGTCCTACACAATTTTATATATCATAAATTAAGATAAATATTGGTATTGGAGGAAAATTTGGAATCAAATTGAAAAAAAAAAGTAAAAGACGTGAGTTTGGCCCTTGGCACCAACGGTAATTTGGCCTCTGGCACCGACGGCGCCCTCTAAATGAACCATGGCGCCGCCATTGGGAGCGCTGACGGCGTCCCGAGCAATTTTGCACTTGTAGAGCGAATTTGACGGACTTTAACAAGATTTCAAATTCCTAAAAACTGCCTTGGACGTCCAGAAACTTCCTAATTTTGAATTCCATGCCTTCCAGTTTCATAAATACTTTGAGGTATGAAGTTTTCAATAAAATAAAGTTTATCAGTTTTGACAGGCAGAGATTATACAACAAAGTCATCACGAAGAAGATACTTATTAAGGAGAGAGGTTTTGTCAATCATGGACTAAGTAATCCTAGTTCACTGATTGAGAAAATCATTTTGCAAATGCATTGGGAAGTTCTATGCTACACTACCGTTGTAGTTGTAGTACCAGTAGTAAAGGATTCTATGCTAATGTTGACCTCACTTTTGGTTGAGGTTCAGTTTTTCCTCCTTAGTAGCCTAAGGTCTAGCCATAGGACTTTACTATTGACTATTCTTAGAAAACTAGATATGGACCCCTTGCCATTAGAATTTCTACCCTCTTCTTTACTCAACTTAGAGTTCCACATATTGGTCATAACCTCGAGCACTTGGTAAGTGGGGTCACTATGATGGAAACTCAAGATGAGTCGCCCTTATGACTGCTGGACCTTAGGGTTGACCCTGGGTGTTGGTATGGAGCTAGGGCACTCACTGCACTCATCTACACTCACAATCACTCACAGCCCTAAACTCAAATTTCTAGCCTAGGTCCCTTAATCTTTTTGGGATACTCATGTAGATGGTCCCTAAACCTACCAGCCCTAGGGCTATGGTTGAACTAAGTCCACTACATAGAGAAACAAAAATGGGATTTCCTTTGGTCCATGGCTCATTTAGGGTGATTAGTTACCCAATCTAATCAAATATACCCATCTTGGCCTTTTGCCCCTAAACACCCCCAAATTACAAAAATACCCCTCTTGGGCTCAAAATCCCAAAAATTCAAAAAATTCCCAAAAAATCTAAATAAATCCCAAATATTCCAAATTTCATTTTTATTGACTACCACATGACCTAATTTGGCTAATTTGACCATCTTTAACTAAAACCCCCAAATTTGCCTTTAAGGGCCCAAATTTCCTCAAATTCAACTCAAATGTCCATCAATTTGATCTCAATTGACCCCAAATCCAATCCTAAACTCAAATTAACTTTTGATATGGC